>NC_142951.1:8274019-8309019 GCF_046866305.1 Octopus bimaculoides
TTGACATTTCTTCAATTTTGCTTCCTTATTTCAAAATCTTTCATTTGATCTGACCAGAAATATGCTTTCATCTTTGTAGGAAAACAATGTTGATGCCATTCACCCTGGTTATGGCTTCCTCTCAGAACGTTCAGATTTTGCTCAAGCATGTATAGATGCTGGCATTAACTTTATTGGTCCAAGCCCTCATGTTGTTCAACAGATGGGTGACAAAATTGAAGCTCGTCAAGCTGCCATTAATGCAGGTAAGTAACGTTTACAAGACTTCAACTCTTTCATCATCATCATTTAACAGCCGCTTTCCATGCTGGCATGGGTTGGACGATTTGACTGAGGACTGGTGGACCAGGAGGCAACACCAGGCTCCAATCTGGTCTGGCAGAGTTTCTACAGCTGGATGCCCTTCCTAACGCCAACCACTCTGAGAGTGTAGTGAGTGTTTTACGTGCTACTGGCACGAGGGCCAGTCAGGCGGAACTGGCGACGGCCACGCTTGAAATGGTGTGTTTTACATGCCACCTGCACAGGAGCCAGTCCATCAGCACTGGCAACGATCTCGCTCGAATGTCTTTTCATGTGCTACTGGCACAAGTGCCAGGGAGGCGACGTTGGTAACGATCAACGGCCACGCTCTTTATATTTCATTTTTAAAAAAGGGATCTTGTATAGGCATGGCTGTGTGGTAAGAAGTTTGCTTCCCAAGCACATGGTTCTGGTTTCAGTCCCACTGCAAGGCATCTTGGGCAAATGTCTTCTGACTGTACCTTGTGGGTGAATTTGGAATCTGATAGATGGAAACTGTGGAAGCCTGTTTTGTGTGTGTGTGTGTGTGTGTGTGTGTGTGTGTGTGTGTGTGTGTGTGTGTGTGCATGTGTATTCTTTTATTCTTTTACTTGTTTTAGTCATTTGATTGTGGCCATGCTGGAGCACCACTTTGAAGTGTTTTAGTCAAACAAATTGACTCCAAGATTTATTTTTTTAAGCCTAGTACTTATTCTATTGGTCTCTTTTGCCAAACCACTAAGTTATGGGAACGTAAACACACCAGCATCTGCTGTCAAGCGATGTTGGGGGAACAGACACAAAGACACACACACGCACACATATATGGAAGATGGATGTTAAATGATGGTGATGATGACAGGCTTCTTTCAGTTTCCATCTACCAAATCCACTTACAAGACTTTGGTTAGCCCAAGGCTATAGTAGATGACACTTGGCCAAGGTTCCATGTAGTGAGATTGAACCCGGAACCATGTGGTTGGGATGTGTTTGTCCTCATATTGCTTGATAACTGATGTTGGTTTGTTTATATCCCCTGTAACTTACCAGTTTGACAAAAGAGACCAATAGAATAACTACCAGATTTAAAAAAACACAAAATACAAATCATAAGTATTGAGTTCAATATATTCAGCTAAAGCCCATCAAGGCAGTGCCCCAGCATGGCCACGTCCCAATGACTGAAACAAGTTAAAAGTATAGGTAAATCTATGTGAGACAGATTGTGTTTACTACCTTTATCATTGACGACTTCACCTTTAATTTCTCATCAGGTGTCACGGTGGTTCCGGGTACAGATACGCCCGTCAAAGAAGCAGAAGAAGCTGCTGCCTTTTGTCAGAAGTTTGGCTTACCCGTGATTTTCAAAGCTGCTTTTGGAGGTGGTGGTCGCGGAATGAGAGTTGTAAGAAAACTTGAGGTAAGTTCCTATGTCAGCCTAGAAGAATGTCGAAGCCCCTAACATTTCACTCTCTGACATCAGAATCATTATCATCATTTAAAGTCTTGGCTCTGTACTGCTGTTGGTTGGACAGTTTGACTGTGTCCAAATGAATGCAAGATCTGCATTGTGCTCCAGCATCTGCTTTGAAATGGTTTCTATGGCTGGATGCCCTTCCTAATGGCAACAATAGTTATATATATATATATATATATGTATGTATATGTATATGTATATATGTATATATATGTATATATATATATATATATAATCATAAATATACAGGGATTAGCATTGAGTTGCTTCTCCAACATGTTGGAGAAGCAACTCAATGCTAATCCCTGTATATTTATGATGATAAATGGTTTTACCGATAAAGGTTTTTTCATACTGAACTACTTGGCAAAATTGTTAATTGTTAATTCTATTATTAATTGACGATTCCCTGCCCTTATTCTTGTATGTATGTATGTATGTATGTATGTATGTTTGTGGAGGCGCAATGGCCCAGTGGTTAGGGCAGTGGACTCGCAGTCATAGGATCACGGTTTCGATTCCCAGACCGGGCGTTGTGAGTGTTTATTGAGCGAAAACACCTAAAGCTCCACGAGGCTCCGGCAGGGGATGGATGGTGGCGAACCCTGCTGTACTCTTTCACCACAACTTTCTCTCACTCTTTCTTCCTGTTTCTGTTGTACCTGTAATTCAATGGGGTCAGCCTTGTCACACTGTGTCACACTGTGTCACACTGAATATCCCCGAGAACTACGTTAAGGGTACACGTGTCTGTGGTGTGCTCAGCCACTTGCACGTTAATTTCACAAGCAGACTGTTCTGTTGGTCGGATCAACTGGAACCCTTGACATCGTAAGCGACGGAGTGCCAACAACAACAACAACAACATATATATTTATACATATCTGCATATATATGTATATATACATGCACACATTATATCTGTATGTATAAATGTCTGTATTATGTATGTATGTATAAATATATATATATATTATGTACATGTGTGTATATATATTTATATATATATATAAATTTTTTGTATCTATGTATATATGTACATGCTAGCATGGGTTGGACCCATACACATATGTGTATGTGTGTATATACATATATATATATATATATATATATATATATGTTGTTGTACTTGGGGATGGTCATGTTGCCAGTTTAGCCAATAAAAACACACGCACTGTATATTTGGTGTTAATTTTCTTTTTTTTTTTTCTTTTTTTTTTTCTTTTTTTTTTCAGCTTTATATTACATTAATCTTAATCTTAATCTTATTTCGGCCAGAGTTCTTTCGTCACACTTCTGTGACCTCATCAGTGGTCCTTTGTTTCCTTCTTCTTTCTTATGTGTGTCTCACCTTGCTAACTATCAGCCATTTTATATATATTCTTTTACTTGTTTCAGTCATTTGACTGCAGCCATACTGGAGCATCACCTTCAGTCGAGCAATTGACCCTAGGACTTATTCTTTGTAAGCCTAGTATTTATTCTGTTGGTCTCTTTTGCCAAACCGCTAAGTTAGGATGTAAACACACCAGCATCGATGTCACACTGGTTGCGAGACTCCATTCCATATGCTTGTTGACCTGTTAGCAATTGCAACCAAGTATAATCTCAAATTCTTCTTCATCAACAGTGACTCCAGGTTAAACAAACAACATTCCACATTGAAGGCAAACGTGTCTACATGTGTTTCGTACTTTTCTCTTTGCAGGATGTTAAAGAGAGTTTTGAAAGAGCGTCTTCTGAGGCTCTGGCTGCATTTGGTGACGGTTCTTTATTCTTGGAGAAATTCATTGAGAGACCCCGTCATATTGAAGTCCAAATTCTCGGTTGGTAACATCAGTATCTTTTTTCCACTTATATTGATATCTTTGCATTTTTTTGTACGTTGTTATGTTGGAAATATTTTGTTTATTTTGTTGTGCAGCTTGGCTAGAAAAATTAGGTGCCACTGTTTTGTCTTGTTTTGTTTGCTTGATTGATAATCCAAGTGGCCACCTTGGTATTTCATAAACAACTCATGTTAGTAAGTTCCAAATTTTACATCAATAATTATTAAACAATATAAGCTAAAGGGCAAAAATTTTGAAAAACTAAATATATGAATGTTTCTTTGACTCTGTGGCTACCCAATGGCTTCTCTGTAGCTTTAGGAATGGAATTTGTTTCCCTCCTCTCTGCTGCACCAGTAAATCCAAGCCCAGTCAAGAGGTTTACAGAATGAAGCTCCATAAAATTCCAGCAGGCTACTTGAATTGCCTTGCAACATGTCTGTCAGCCTTTCATGCTCTATCAAATCCTGGTATCTGGCAAGCTTTCTCTCGTGAGCTTCTTCGGTGTGTATCCTCACGGGTGGCTGTCAGTTCTCACATGGTCACCTTTTTGGTGGAATTTAAACAAATACTCTTTACTCTTTTACTTGTTTCAGTCATTTGACTGCAGCCATGCTGGAGCACCACCTTTAGTCGAGCAAATCGACACCAGGACTTATTCTTTGTAAGCCTAGTACTTATTCTATCGGTCTCTTTTGCCGAACCGCTAAGTTACGGGGGCGTAAACACCAGCATCGGTTGTCAAGCGATGTTGGGGGGACAAACACAGACACACAGACATATACACACACATACATATATACATATATATACATATATACAATGGGCTTCTTTCAGTTTCAGTCTACCAAATCCACTCACAAGGCTTTGGTCGGCCTGAGGCTATAGTAGAAGACACTTGCCCAAGTCGCCACGCAGTGGGACTGAACCCGGAACCATGTGGTTGGTAAGCAAGCTACTTGCCACACAGCCACTCGACATCATCAGAAAGTTGTAGAAATCTTTATTTTGTCTTTCAAAATTTTGCCCTGTCTTTTTAAAGCAAATTATAGATACATTAAGTGATGCAGTACGACTGTTTCAAGTGGCTGCATTTAATTGAACAATGCAATCACTACATTAATTTAAATGCAGGGCTATCATCAGCTGCACAAATAAATAGAATTTTAATCAGACTAATTAAAATTTATTTATTTACTTTCTTGTGTGTGTGTGTGTGTGTTTTACACATGTTATTGTAATATTTCTAAACTTTTCCAGGTGATAAATACGGCAATGTCGTGCATTTATATGAGCGTGACTGCTCAGTGCAGCGACGTCATCAGAAAGTCGTAGAAATTGCACCAGCTCCCCAGCTAGATGAGGGATTGCGGCAAGCAATGGCCAGCAGTGCACTTCAGCTTGCTGAACATGTTGGCTACCAAAATGCTGGCACCGTTGAATTTCTCTTGGACAACGATGGACGTTTTTACTTCATTGAGGTCAATGCACGACTCCAAGTCGAACACACAGTTACTGAAGAGGTCACCGGGTCAGTTAAGTTTGATTTTCAGTTTTTTTTTTTTTTTGTGCTGTTATTGTTTATCCCAGGTGAGTTGGCAGTATCATTAGTGTGCTGGACAAAATGTGTGGCAGCATTTTTTCCTGCTCTTTACATTCTGAGTTCAAATTCCACCAAGGTCATCTTTGCCTTTAATCCTTTCAGGGTTGTTAACATAAGTACCAGTCAAGCACTGGGGTCGATGTAATCGACTAGCCTCTTCCCTTGCTATTGCTGGATTTGTTCCTACAGTAGAAAGAATTATTATTATTATTATTATTATTATTATTATTATTAAGTCAGTGAGCTGGCAGAATCGTTAGCATACTGGGCAAATGCTTTGTGGTATTTTGTCTTTTGCCTCTATGTTCTGAGTTCAAATTCTTCTGAGTTCAACTATGTCTATCATCCTTTTGGGGTTGATAAAATAAGAACCAGTGGAACACTGGAGTCAATGTAATTGACTAGTCCTCTCCCCACAAATTTCAGGCCTTGTGCCTATAATAGAAATAATAATGATTATTATGATCATTAGTAGTAGTAATAGTAGTTGTAGCAGCAGCTGTACTAGTAGTATTATCGATAATTCTAATAATGATGGACTCTCCCATCGAAGGTGACAAATAAGCATTCAGCTTTTGCCGAATGACCTGCACAAATGATTTGTTTATAGTGGTCAAATGTGTGTGCTGTGCATTAGATCACTCTCTCCATCAAATTGACGATGTCTGAATACATGCACTGTGTGCCACTCATCAGGTGTAGAAGTAACTGCTGTGCAATGTGAGATGAAGTATTTTGCTCAAGAACACAATGCACCACCTGGTCTAGGAATTGAAATCACAATCACTTGATAGTGAGTGCAACACCATAACCACTGGGCCATGTATCCTGTAATAATAATAATAATAATAATAATAATAATAATAATATGCAGTACCAGGCAGTGGCTCTCATGGCTTCTGATCTTAATTGATTGGAAGTGTTATCATGTACATTGTTTTGTCTTGGTATAAAAGATGGGCAACAGCAAATATTCTGCTTAATACCACAGATTTGCTTGTCAGTTGTTTGACCATAACCAGTTGAGCATGTCCCTTGGTGGCTGATGATATGTGCATCTCTGATCATGAGCAGAAGTAGTGGGGGAGCATCATAGCCATGTGTTGAGAGGAATTCTTGGGGTTTTGAATAATTCACCTTTGGAAACATGGGTGTTTTGCTCATCGTCCTGAAACAAACCTTATTCAGGGACCTTTTAAGTGGGATGGGCTACTTGACCTGAAGAAAATTCTAACTGGGCCCCACCTGCAAGGTCATGCGCTGTTTATCTTGATATGAGATCACCATGTCACGCACATATGGTTGTGATGTATATGCTTGGTGTACCCTTATCAGACGGGTAGTCATGATGGGTATCCTGGGCTTCGTATATTTTACCCCAGTGTCACTTTGATGGCATGCCCTGCTCTCTCACATAATAATAATAATTGCAATAATAATAATGATGATGATGAGGAAAATAAAAACATTGTTCTTTTCTATTTCACAGAGTTGACTTGGTCCAATCCCAGATCAAAGTAGCTGAAGGCAAAAGTCTGTCAGAGATTGGCTTAACTCAAGACAATATCAAATTAAATGGTTGTTCCATCCAATGCCGAATGACTACTGAAGATCCTGCAAAAAGTTTCCAACCTGATACTGGCAGAATTGAGGTAAGGCAATTCTTATTTCTGGCAGAATCGTTAGCATGCTGGACAAAATGCATAGTGGCATTTCTTCTGGATCTTTATGTTAAGAGTTCAAATTCTGCTGAGGCCGACTTTGCCTTTCGTCTTTTCGGGGTCAATAAATTAAGTACTAGTGAAACTTAGAGGTCCATGTAATCGACTTAATCCCCTCTCCCAAGCTGTCCTTGTGGCAAAAATTTGAAATCATCATCATCATCATTATTATTATTATTATCATAGGCAGCGAGCTGGCAGAATCGTTAGCATGGTGGGGGGGGGGGATGCTTAGCAGTATTTCACCTGTCTTTACATTCTGAGTTCAAATTTCATCGGGGTCAACTTTGCCTTTCATCCTTTTAGGGGTTGATAAAATAAGTACCAGTTGAGTTCTGGGGTTGATGTAGTCAACTAACCCCCCGCACAAAAAAAAAAAAAAAATTTCAGGCCTTGTGCCTATAGTAGAAAGGATTATTATTATTATTATTATTATTATTATTATTATTATTATTATTTATTATTATTATTGTTGTTGTTGTTGTTGTTGTTGTTGTTGTTGTTGTTGTTGTTGTTGTTGTTGTTGTTGTTGTTGTTGTTGTTGTTGTTGTTGTTGTTGTTGTTGTTGTTGTTGTTGTTGTTGTTGTTGTTGTTGTTGTTGTTGTTGTTGTTGTTGTTGTTGTTGTTGTTGTTGTTGTTGTTGTTGTTGTTGTTGTTGTTGTTGTTGTTGTTGTTGTTGTTGTTGTTGTTGTTGTTGTTGTTGTTGTTGTTGTTGTTGTTGTTGTTGTTGTTGTTGTTGTTGTTGTTGTTGTTGTTGTTGTTGTTGTTGTTGTTGTTGTTGTTGTTGTTGTTGTTGTTGTTGTTGTTGTTGTTGTTGTTGTTGTTGTTGTTGTTGTTGTTGTTGTTGTTGTTGTTGTTGTTGTTGTTGTTGTTGTTGTTGTTGTTGTTGTTGTTGTTGTTGTTGTTGTTGTTGTTGTTGTTGTTGTTGTTGTTGTTGTTGTTGTTGTTGTTGTTGTTGTTGTTGTTGTTGTTGTTGTTGTTGTTGTTGGCAACATAGCAAACTGGCAGAATCATTTACCTGTTGGACAAAATGCTTAGTGGCATTTTACTTCTGGCTCTTTATGTTTCTGAGTTCAAATGCTGCTGTGGTCAACTTTGCCTTTCATCCTGTCAGGGTTAAGAGCAATGATGATGATGATGAGAATGGTGACGATGAAAATGACAAAAAGAGTGGAGATGATGAAAAATGACGATGATTTTGATGACAATAACAATGATCCTCATTTTGTTCATGTTGTAATTAATCAATTCTTCTCAATCTTACGTATTATTATTGTTGTTGTTGTTGTAGGTGTTTCGGAGTGGTGAAGGTATGGGCATACGTCTTGATGGCGCTTCAGCTTTTGCTGGTGCCATTATCTCGCCTTATTACGATTCCCTCCTGGTGAAAGTGATCGCTTCAGCTCGTGACCATCCCTCTGCTTGTGCCAAGATGCTTCGAGCCCTCATGGAATTTCGAATTCGTGGAGTGAAGGTAGGTAGAAGTCCCAGAAGCCAAAGTAGTGTTGATATTCTTAGTATTGTGCTGTTGCTGTTAGTGTTATTATTATTATTATTATTATTAAGGTGGCAAGCTGCAGAAATATTAGCATGCTGGGTGAAATGCTTAGCGGTATTTCATCTTCAACCTTTCGGGGTCGATAAATTAAGTATCAGTTGCGTACTGGGGGTGGGGGGGGGGGGGTGTCAATCCAATTTTACATTTTCACTTACCCCATATGTGCTATGCCATACTTAACATTTAATTTGATGTTCTTATTACTTTTTTGCAGACCAACATTCCATTCCTGTTGAATGTGCTTCAGAATGAGCGTTTTCTGTCTGGCATTGTCGACACAAACTTCATTGATGAACACTCTGAGCTGTTTCAGTTTGAACCATCACAGAACCGAGCCCAGAAACTACTCCACTACCTTGGCCAAGTTATGGTCAATGGACCACAAACACCACTTGCTACCAAACTCCAGCCTTCAGACACTGAGCCTACAGTTCCTGAAGTACCTGTTGGTGAGTAAAGAACAGTATAATTCATGATTACTGTCAAACCATGGGTGGGTAAACTCTTACCTGTTGACAATAAATTTTTTCCCCATATTTAAATTTGAAAATTTCCACTGATGAAATCTCTTGAAATCCATGTATTAGACACTCTGAAAAATATCTTTTTACTCAGAGTTATTCCACACAAAGCTGCTTGACTAATTGCCATAAAATACTCACAGGCCTTTTCCAATCTCTGTCCCACCAGTATTCAGTCTCCTTTGTCTATCTTTTTCTGTCATTACTATAAAGGCCTCTTTTTCTCAGAGCTAGTTGGTTTGTACCACCTCCACATGATATTTGTGACTTGTTCGTCTCTCTTTCTTTCGCCCCTTATGTTGTGCCTAAATTCCAAGGTCCTGCAGTGACCTCTATGTTCAGTCCTCCTCTTGCATTCTGGCCCTCTGTATCTCACTCTCCACTCATGATTTTCCTCCAGATGTCAGTTTACAACACTTTAAATGAACATTAATGATATCGATCTCACCAATCTTAGAAGGCTTGTGAAGGCCTGGATCACTGGCCCCCTCCTTTAGGTCTTCTAAATAAAAATATAAAAAAAGGTTCTGAAGCAAACTCGTCAACTTGCCAATGCAGTCAAACACCATTTCCCTTGCACTATTGTTTCTAGCCTTGTACATGTATGTTTTAAAGGCTACAATGACTATTGCTATTACATTTCATTTGCCTGACGTAAAGTCACTCACAGGCATGTTCCAATCTCTGATCCACTTGCTTGTTCCAGCCTATGGCTCATAGGCATGCTTTCTCTTTTGTCTACCTTTACTATCATTACTATAAATGCCTCTTTTTTTTTCTGAGAGCTGGCTGATGCAGTCCACTGCCATCTCCTTTGGTCCTGTTTTTTAACTGTGTACACGTGTATTTTTAATGGACTGGCCATGCTGAAATTGTATTAGACTCAAACATGTGATCTCAGATCAATTTAATTAGTAAGTATGAATTGGCATGGGTGTGTGGTTAAGATGTTTACTTCTCAAACATAGTTTCAGGTTCAGTCCTACTGCATGGCATCTCAGGCAAGTGTCTATAGACTCAGGTTCACCAAAGCTTTGTGAGTGGATTTACCAGATGGAAACTTAAAGAAGTCTGTTGTGTGTGTGTGTTTGAGTGCATGTATGAATGTGTGTGTGTGTGTGTGTGTGTGTGTTTCCTTGTCTTGATAGTTGTAAATAAGTGTTGCTGTCACACAAGTAGTGTCATTCATTTTTAATACCCTGTGAGAACATGTCTGGCCATGGAAAAACATTACCATGCAGGGAAATAGGTGAGGGTTGGCAACAGGAAGAGCATTCAGCCATAGAAAATCTTCCCCACTGAAACCCTGCTCTTCCCATGTAATTATGGAAAACTGGACATCATAGTGATGATACTAAAGTGACGATGATAAACAAACCAAAAATATTTTTGGGTTTATTTTTTTCAAACACAAGCCATCCAAATGGTTGGCAAGGAATATGTTTGTGTTTCTCCTTGTCTTGACATTGCATGATAGCTGTAAATGAGAGTCACTGTCATACAAGCAGTGTCATTCATTTCCAATACCCAGTGAGAACATGCCTAGTCATGGAGAAACTTTACCTTGCTCGGAAACAGGTGAGGGTTTTGCAATAGGAACGGCATCCAGCCACAGAAAATCTTCCTCACTAAAGCCCTGCTCCACCCATGATACCAAAGTGATGATAAACAAATCAGAAATATTACTCTTTCCTTTAAATTTTTTTCAGACAAAAGCCGTCCAAATGGTTGGCGAACAGTTCTGCTTCAAGAAGGGCCAGAGGGTTTCGCCAAGAAGGTCCGCCAAAACAAAGGCCTGCTACTGATGGATACCACATTCCGAGATGCTCATCAATCTTTACTTGCCACTCGGGTACGCACCAGGGACCTCTTAAACATCTCACCGTTTGTGGCACACAATTTTAACCAATTCTACAGTTTAGAGAACTGGGGAGGTACGAGGTTTTAGTTATTGGATTTTTTCTTTCTTTTTTCCTAAATTTCTTTCTGTGTGTATGTGTGTCTATGAGCGTGTGTACATATATATATACACGTACACACTCAGATGCATATATGCACGCACATCACACACGTATATATATATATATCTATGTATATACAGGTTTGGCCAAAAGTCACCTGACAGTAAATCAAAACAATTTGATTCCGAGATTTATTTATGTTTAATAACTGAATGAACTTAATAAAAGCATTTAAATATGAAGCATCAAGAAAATTGTTCAAACTGAAGTCCTTCTTGAGTGACACATTTTACTATCCAAATCAATACAGAATTACAGACAATATTTATGGAATTTTGACTTACTGTTGGGTGACTTTTGGCCAACCTTGTATATATGTATACACACACATACATAGAGAAGCATACATCACTGAAAAGAAATAAAAAAATAAATTAGTGTGCACATTTTAAAAATTTCCCTCGTTCTTGATTTTTCCCTCCCCCCCTCTCTATCCCTATCTATATATTTATATATATCTATCTATATACCTTCATACCTGTCTATCTGTTTGTTTGTCCATCTATCTATATCTATCTATCTGTCCATATGTCTGTCTGTCTGTCTATGTATGTCTGTCTATCTAATCTATCTATCTGTCTAATCTACCTACCTATCTATCTATTTGTCTGTCTGTCTGTCTGTCTATCAAATCTATCTACCTACCTACTGACCTATCTATGTCTGTCTGTCTATCTATCTATCTATCTATCTATCTATCTATCTATCTATCTATCTATATGTGTGTCTGTTTGTCCTTTTATCTACATTGTCTGTTCATCTATATACATGTCTGTTTCTCTGTCTGTCTATCTGTCTGTCTCTGTCTATATCTAACTGTCTCTCTGCCTGTCTATCTATCCATTTATCTGTCTGTCTATTTATCTATCTATCTGTTTATTTATTTATCTAAATCTCATTCGTCTCCGATGCAGGTGCCACATTCGACGTTGCTCTTCGTTTCCTTCATGAATGTCCCTGGCAACGTCTCCAAGAAATGAGGAAACTGATACCAAACATACCATTCCAGATGCTCTTACGTGGTGCCAATGCTGTCGGCTATACCAACTATCCTGACAATGTGGTCTACAAGTAAGTAGTTAACTTTGTTACCTTGAAGGTTTCCAGTTCAAACTCAAGTGGTGGTGGTGGTGGTGGTGGTGGTAGCAAGAGAAGTATCAGTGATAGCAGCTGTAGTAGTTGAAGTAGCAGGAGCCATGGTAGTAGTAGTGGTAGTTGTGGTAATAGTAGTGGTGGTGGTTGCAGGAGTAGTGTCAGTGTAGTAGCTTTAGTACTTGTGGCTTGTCAATAAATAACTACTATAGGGCCCAGTGAATTGACCTGCCTTATATGTCTTGGGACCCAATTCTGATATATGAATGCTGTGGCTTGCTATCAATAAATATGCACTGTAGTGCCCAGTGCATTGATTTACCTAGGGGCTTCACAGGTCTAGGGGACCGATTCTGATCTTTGAATGATGTGGCTTGCTGTCGATAAATATATATATATATATATTAAAGGGCCCAGTGCATTGATTTTCTCTTGGTCCTCATGTAACTGGCGCCCTTGCCATTGGCACAGAAAAGCACTCATTACATTCTTGGAGTGGAAGGTGTAAGTTAAGGGCATCCAAGCATAGAAACCATGCCAAATCAGACTGGAACTTGACGCAGCTCTCCAGCTTACCAGTTCCAGTCAAACCATCTAACCCATACCAGCATGGAAAGCAGACTCTAAATGATTATGATGATTATGATGATGTTGTAACTCCTTATTAAATAGTATTTGTCTTAATTCTTTTACCTTACAGATTCTGTGAACTGGCTGTTTCCCATGGAATGGATGTCTTCCGAGTGTTTGATTCTTTGAACTATGTTCCAAACTTGGTGGTTGGAATAGATGCTGTTGGCAAAGCAGGTAAATCTTGCCCTTTTTATTTCAAGGATCTTTATGTTGGTTTACCCTCTATTTCTTACTCTCTCTCCTCATCTGTTCGAAATATTAACTAAATTTCCCTCAAATCAAATACCACCCTACAGTGATATATTTTTAGCTCACGAGCTAATAACGACACCAATGCCTGCTCTGGCACTGCTCTTCTATATTTTACCAGCAGGGAGATGAGTCTTTGCTAAGCTCTAGCAGTCGGGCATCCATCATTGATAAGACTAAGGAAGGTTGAAATCAGGTGATTTTGTGATCTTGGTGCTGGAGATGGCAGGGATTTATCTCTCAGCTATCAATATAAACAAGAGTGCATTTTGCACCAAAAGCCAATATGAGAGTTTCTCTCATGGTACCTACGTTTAAGTGGTGATAAATATTACCATTTCTTCTGTCTCTTTATATTATGAGTTCAAATTCTGTCGTCAGGTTCATTTTTAGTGTTCTCATTTGTGAGAGCAGTCGAGTTTATTTCAGATATTCTCATTTAAAAAAAATCCTCTCTGGCTAATTGTTGAGAGGACGTTGGTGTTGCTTTGGCGGAGGTTTGCGCTCTCTGAGTGCTCTTGTTATATTCTCTATTGGGCATATTAATTCACATGTTTTATGTGTCTGTATTCACTTTAAGGTGGAGTTATTGAAGCTGCTATTTCTTACACTGGAGATGTGGCTGATCCAACCAAGACTAAATATGATATGAATTATTATATGAACCTTTCTGAAGAACTTATCAAGGCAGGAACTCATATCCTATGTATAAAGGTAAGACTTTACTTTCCTTACATTTTTGGACAAAATTTTCTTTATTTTCATCGTTTTTAGCCATTTTGCCGAAAGGTGGACAAGTGGCAAGAATGGTACAAGTGAACAAGCCTGCCCTAAGCATACCACCTGTAATCAGAGAAGAGGAAATGAGAAAAGGCACCTGCCCCAAAGATCAGGGCACCCACACTTTTATGGGGTTTTCCATGAGCAGCCCTCAAACGTCTCCTCCCTATTGAGGACTATGCATTAAATTTTTTTCTTTTTTAGGTTAAACCTGTTTAGACATGAAACCTTCACAACAACACACACTCACACACATTCTTCATTTTGTCCTGTGCCATCCATACTGTTTTTTATTTTCTTTATGTAAATCTTTTGTGGTCAATAAAGAAATCATTATTATTTTTCTTAAGGCGGCAAGCTAGCAGAATCGTTAGCATGCTAGGCGAAATGTTTAGCAGTATTTTGTCTGCTGTTTCATTCTGAGTTTAAATTAAGTACCAGTTGCGTACTGGAGTCGATATAATCGACTGGCCCCCTCCCCAGAAAATTCAGGCCTTGTGCCTATAATGGAAAGGCGGCGAGCTGGCAGAAACGTTAGCATGCCAAGCGAAATTCTTGGGGGTATTTCGTCTGCCGTTACGTTCTGAGTTCAAATTCTGCCGAGGTCGACTTTGCCTTTCATCCTTTCGGGGTTGATAAATTAAGTACCAGTTACACACTGGGGATTGATGTAATCGACTTAATCCCTTTGTCTGTCCTTGTTTGTCCCCTCTATGTTTAGCCCCTTGTGGGTAATAAAGAAATAAAAAAAAGATTATTATTATTATTATTAATAGTAGTAGTAGTAGTATTGCTAAAGTGACAAGCTGGCAGAATTGTTTGCATGCCAGACAAAATGCCTAGTGCTATTTCATCTGTCTTTACGTTCTGAGTTCAAACCACACACTCTCTCTCTCACACACACAAACACACTGTCCCTGTCTGTCAGTCTCCCTCTGTCTCCCCCTCTTACGCGCACACACAGACACACACACACACACACACACACACACACTCTCTCTCTCTCATCCCCCCCCACCACACACATCTGCACACATGCGCCACCAGACTTTATCATGTCCCCAATTCAGTTTCTTACTTAATTTTTTTTTTTTTTCCAGGACATGGCTGGACTTCTTCGTCCGAAAGCCGCCAAAATGCTCATCGGTAATTTGAGGGACAAGTATCCAGACATGCCGATCCACGTTCACACACACGACACGTCGGGCGCCGGAGTAGCTGCAATGCTTGCCTGTGCCGAGGCTGGAGCCGATGTTGTCGATGTTGCTGTGGATTCCATGTCCGGAATGACGTCACAGCCAAGTATGGGCGCAGTAGTTGCCTCCCTTGAAGGAACAGACCGTGACACAGGTGAGAACATTCAACGTTGGGTTATGTTGTGTAGTTTTGTATTCGTTCTTCATCTCGCAGACACTCGTGTATCCATTAATGTGCGTTTGCATACTACACAAACAGAGACACCAACATACACACACACAGAGCCATACCTACACAAGTGTGAATCCCTACCCCATCCGACGTGGTTTCTTAACTTTCAGAAAAATACGTATTTTCTAATGAAATTTTCTACAAATATCTTTCAGATGGTGTAGATTCTGATTACATTGGAAATTGTTTTCAGACAATTCAAATAAAATTTGTTTCCTCATAACATTCAGGAAAATACGTTTTTTTCTAATTAAATTTTCTGCTAATACCTTTCAAATAATACCTTCTGTTATAGCTTCAGGCTGACCGAAGCCTTGTGAGTGGGTTTAGAAGTAAAAAACTGAAAGAAGCCTGTCATATGTGTGTGTGTGTGTGTGTGTGTGTGTGTGTGTGTGTGTTTCTCTCTTTGTGTCTGTATTTGTTCCCCACTATCGCTTGACAATCAATGGTGGTGTGTTTACATCCCTGTAACTTGGTGGTTCAGCAAAAGAGACTGATATAATAAGTACCAAGCTTTGGAAAAAATACTAGGGTTGATAAATTTAACTTAAAATTCTCCTAGGTGTTGCCCCAGTATGGCCGCAGTCTAATGACTGAAGCAAGTATGAGACAAAGGAAAAGATAAAAGATTATGAAGGGTTGCTGAAAAGTTCCTGGCTTTAAGGGTGTCGCAAAAGGCTTGGTTGGAGGCCCAACCTTCTGAGTTTTTTTACAGGGCTTAGAAAAACCGAAGGACCACTGCAATAAATTTGTGAATCTGAGAGGGGGAGTATGTTGAATAAAATCATAATTAACAGACCCTCTTGTATTTTCTTTTACCCAAAGCCAAGAACTTTTCAGCACTCATATGTATATTTGTATGTGTATGTATGTATGTACAAAGAAGTGCTGAAAAGTTTTTTTTCACTACTTGACAACTGGTGTTGGTTTATTTATGTCCCCATAACTTAGTAGTTTGGCAAAAGAAACCAACAGGATAAATAGGTCCTGGGGTCAATTCATTCTACTAAAAGGTGGTACTTCAGCATAGGTGCAGTCTAATGACTGAAACAAGTAAATATATATATATATATATATATATATATATATGTGTGTGTGTGTGTATATATATGTGTGTGTGTGTGCGTGCATATATATATATATGTGTGTGTGTGTGTGTGTGTGCATGCATATATATATATATGTGTGTGTGTGTGTGTGTATATATATATATGTGTTTGTGTGTATATATATATATATATATATATATATACGCACATACACATACACACGCATTCACATTAAAATAACCTTAAATGTAAATTTCATATTGACTGTGTCAACTTTTAATTATTGCCAGATATTGATCTTAACAAGGTTTCCACATACTCTGCCTACTGGGAGCAAGCCCGTAACCTGTATGGACCATTTGAATGTTGCGTCACAATGAAAAGTGGCAATGCTGACATTTACAAAAATGAGATTCCAGGTAAGTTCTAAATATTTTAATCATAACGAATGAAGAATAAGAAATGTAAAGACAGAATCTCCACACAAGAAAGAATCAACAAGGAGAATCTTTTCATAGAGAAATTCCAACCATTTCTTAACACACATACCCCTCTGTGACCTTATTTCTCTAGGAACAGACATAAACTTCCTGTTGAAAAGGGAATTTCTTGACTCAAAACCTCTGGGGACTTTGTTTGGGACCAGTTTCAACTCCATTGAGAACTTATACACATCTCAAAGAAACACACACACACACACATGCACACGCTCACGGAATACTGGTGGAACATTCTCATCAAAACTTCTGTTAAGTGTAAACATAACAAGCCAAATTGTGTTATTTGGGACAAACAGAAAGAAGTGTGTATTATCATGGAGGTCAAGCTGCCTTGCTGATGTGAATATCTCTTTGAAGTTCAAAGAGAAAGAGGATAGCTGTAGAGAACTGCTTCAGAACCTTCAGTGTCTATATCCAGATTATAATTAACATTTATACCAATAATAACACATTGTAACAAAATTTTAATTTTCTGGTTTTTTTTTTTTTTTTTTTGTCTTTGGTCAGTAAGAGTTATTTTCTATTTGCTTCTATCTAGAAATCAAAGGAAGTGACTACTATCCCCTTCAAGCTTTGCTTTTGTGACCTGGACATCAAAGTTTTGAAACTGACCTATTTTCCATTACATTTCAGACAGATTCAGTGCTGAGTTGTTGAAGCAGAAATATCATTATAGCAAATATTCTGATCAATAGCACAGATTTGCTTGTTAATGCTTGACCTTAAGCATTTCAGCATGTCCCTTAGTGGCTGACAATATGTGCATCTCTGATCATGAGTAGTAGTAGTGGGAGAGCATCATAGCCATGTGTTGAGAGGGACTCTTTGGTGTTTGAGTAAATGTAAGAAAAGTAAAGTTTGAAGGAAATATTCGCCATTTTCCTTACTTTCTAGGAGTAAACAAATTGGAAATAACAATTGCTACCGAAGGACAAAAATCATGTTACACAGTGTAATTGTTGCATTTAGTTTTGTGAGTAAATGCCTAAGTGACAATCTGGATAAGTTAGGGCTTACAGAAGAAAGAAGTCGACCAACTAATTCACACATTATAAATACAGTCTACATTCCAACAACACCGCTTTGTACCATTGTTTGAAATGAGCCCCTTCTTCAGAGGAAGAATTTGAATAATTAAATATGGAAGAGAAGACACACACACATGCACAGACTCACACACACACATACAGATGCACACATGTATGTACATATACACACACATGCATGTACGCGTGCATACACACACACATGATGCATATCTACATTTGATGCACCAGTTCCTTAAGACCTTTACAACCCTTTCAGTCTATCATTGTGTATCCTTTTCTCTATTATTTCTGTATCTGTGTTTGCAGGGGGCCAATATACCAATTTACAATTCCAAGCTTTCAGCCTTGGTCTGGCTGACCAATTTGAAGAAGTCAAAAAGAAATATGTGGAAGCTAACAAGTTGCTGGGAGACTTGCCCAAGGTAGGAAGGCTATAATGTTGCTGTTACTGTTGTTGTTATTAATGAGCTTGTATTATATAAAGAGGATATGCTTCAGGAGGTGTGAGCACTGGAAAGGGCAGTGCTTCTAGGGATTAGTGTTAACTGGACACAGGCTGGGGCTTGATAAGTCTTTGCTGGGTCACCTGGATGAGTGTCTGATGTTGAAAATCCCCAAATACCTAATATGTCCAGGTGTATGACAGGATGATGTATAGGAAAAAAATAGTGATGATGATAACTGATAATGATTTATTTTTTTAATTATCCAATTAAAATTTTTTTTTTTCATGTCCCGTTTCTTTGGTTTACATCAACAGGTCACCCCATCGTCCAAAGTGGTCGGGGATATGGCCCAGTTCATGGTACAGAATAAACTGACTTCCGACGACGTCCACAACAAAGCTGAAGAATTGTCGTTCCCTGTCTCAGTGGTGGAGTATTTCCAGGGGCTTCTTGGAGAGCCTCCAGGTGGATACCCAGAGCCTCTCAGAACAAAGGTAAGACAACTTAAACAAACTAGAGTTATGTCCCTTCAATTAAAGGCTGTACAATCAGCAGCTTTTCATTCACAATTCTGTTGACTTGTTTCCGTCGTTTAACTGCAGCCATGCTGGAATACCGCCTTAAAGGGGTTTTTTTAGTCGAAGAAATCGACCTCAGGACTTATTCTTTGTAAGTTTAGTACTTATTCTATCGGTCACTTTTACCGAATTGCTAAGTTATGGAGACATAAACGTACCAACATCGGTTGTCAAGTGATGGTGGTGGGGACAAACACAGACATAAAGACACACAAATAAATAAATATATATATATATATATATATATATATATATACACACATACATAGATACACGACAGGCTTCTTTCAGTTTCCAGCTACCAAACCCACTCAGAAGGCTTTGGATGGCCCGAGGCTATAGTAGAAGACACTTACTCAAGGTGCCATGCAGAGGAACTGAACCCAGTACCACGTGCTTGGAAAGCAAGCTTTTTACCAGACAGCCATCCCGAAGGAAAAAAAAAAAAGAAGAAAAAGAGAATTAAGCTACGAAATTTCTACATTCCCTTGATTTCCTGTAATTCAGATCATCTCATGGTCCCAGCATCCCAGGAAAGAAAATGGAAAAGGCATTGACCTGGAAGATGGCGAGGGAGATGCGCTGGAACAACCACTCTGGCTTGGGGTTTGCACTTGCAATGTTATGGTTTCAATTCCAGAGCTGACAGTGCATTGTGTTCTTGGGTAAAACACTTCATTTCATGTTTCTCCAGTTCACTCAGCTGTAAATGAGTAACCTTATGATGGACTGGCATCTCATCCAGGGGGAATATTGTGATCTTGATCATTTATACACCAAATCTGTTGGTCTTATGAGTTCTATGACTTGAGATAATACTTACTTTATTATTAATCATCATCATCATCATCATTTAATGTCTGCTTTCCATGCTAGCATGAGTTGGACGATTTGACTGGGGACTGGCGAACCAGATGGCTACACCAGACTCCAATCTGATCTGGCAGAGTTTCTACAGCTGGATGCCCTTCCTCATGCCAACCACTCATGTTCATATATTTTTTGTTGTTTTAGATCTTGAAAGGATTGCCAAAGATCGACGGTCGTCCTGGGGCCTCTATGGAACCATTTAACTTTGAGAAAATGCGTGAAGAACTGAAACAGAAGCATAAGACAAACGTTCACGAAGTCGATCTGATGAGTGCTGCTCTCTACCCGAAAGTCTTCTCTGATTATTTTGAATTCCGACAGAAATATGGACCTGTTGAATGTCTGGACACAAAACTGTTCTTGGTTGGTCCACAGATGGCACAGGAATGTGAGGTAAGAACAAATTACACTAATCCCGAGACTGACCTTAGATTTGTGATACAAATTTCCTGTTTCAAATTAATTACTGTTTCTAAATTAAAATTTTCCACCAAAATTTCTTGTTAATTCAGGTTCCAAATATTAAATTAATATTGACAAAGTTCTTTTACAAAATTCTTCATTATTTTCAAAATTAATTGAAACAAAGCCAATGTATCTTTGCAGAAATATGGTAACAAAAAGCTTAAAGTGATCTAAATTAAAATTTTCCATAAAAAATTGTAGTTAATTTACATTCCAAACACCAGATTAATTATGGCTAAGCTTATTTATACACACACACACATATTTATCCTTCGTTGTTATCTGTTCTCAGGTAGAAATTGAGCGAGGAAAGACCCTCCATATCAAAACTCTGGCCGTTGGTGACATTGGAGATGATGGCCGACGAGAAGTCTTCTTTGAACTCAATGGACAGTTGAGGTCTGTGAAAATCATAGATGAATTAGCAATGAAGGTAAGTCAATGTTGGAAAATCAATTTTTAAGTTATTTTACACAGTTTACATTCACTTATCATGACATCATTGGCCAAATAGACCTATGATAATGATCAATGATGTGGTATAGTATCTTGTTTATTGCACCCCAAGCACTAAGATATACACATACATGTATGTTAAGTATATATATGTGTGTATGTGTAGCTAAGAAATTTGCTTAACAATCACATAAAACTGGAAGCTGTCTGCTTTACATATGTATATATGTATGTATGGATGTGTATATATAAGTACCAGTTGAGCTCTGGGGTCAATGTAATTGACTTACCCACTCCGCTGAACATGCTGACCTTGTGCCAAAATTTGAAATCATCATCATCATCATTATTATTATGATGATGATGATGATGAAGGTGGCAAGCTGGCAGAATCGTTAGTGCGCTGGGCGAAATGCTTAGCAGTATTTCATGTGTGTGAACATTCTGAGTTCAAATTCCACCGAGGTCAACTTTGCTTTCATCCTTTCGGAGTTGATAAATTAAGTAGTAGTGAAACACTGGGGTTGATGTCATCAACTAGTCTCTTCCCCCAAAATTTCAGGCCTTGTGCCTTTAATAGAAAGGATTATTATTATTATTATTATTATTATTATTATTATTATTATTATTATTATTACTAAGGTAGCAAGCTAGCAGAATCATTAGCACTCTGAGCAAAATGTTTAGCAGTACTTCCCCCTTTTTTACGTTCTGAGTTCAAATTCCAGCAAGGTTGACTTTGTCTTTCATACTTTCAGGGTTGATAAATTAAGTACCAGTCAAATACTGGGTCGATGTGATCAACTTACCCTCCCCACAAATTTCAGACCTTGTGCTTATAGTAGAAAGGATTATTATTATTATTATTATTATTATTATTATTATTATTATTATTGCTATTATTCATTATATTTCATTATTTTCTAGGATTTGGTAATACATCCAAAAGCAACGAGTGATCCTAGTTCTATTGGAGCACCAATGCCTGGCACCGTTGTTGATATAAGAGTGAAGAAAGGTGACACTGTTGAGAAGGGCCAGCCAGTCTTGATTTTGAGTGCCATGAAAATGGAAATGATTGTCACCGCCCCATTATCGGGAACAGTCTCCAGTGTAGCAGTGACAAAAGATATGAAGCTCGAAGGGGACGATCTCCTGATGGAAATTCAACCAAATTAGAATAGAAAAAACTGGTGATGATGATGATGATGTCGATGGTGATGGTGATATTGATGAATAAGTGTGATAATGATGATGATGGTGATGATTCACAACTGAGGACCTGATTTTCTTTTTGAAATTTATAAAATATACATCGACTTCATCAAGGAACAGGCTCCATCTTCCATGAAGAATAATACACACACACACATATACATACATATATATATATATATATATATATATATATGTACACTTACACATATTTATATACTACATAAATGTACAGTAGTCCCCTTTACCCCTCCATCATAAATTACATCTCTCCCTTATTTGTGGGTGTTGGGAAAAAAAAAAAGCAAAAAATAACTGTCTTTCTTTGATTCAACAATTAAATTAATTACAACATATGCATTAACACACACACACACAAAAAAAGAGACAAATTTTTTTTTTTTTTTTGAAATCTTCATACATTGTAAAAGGAATATTTTCTGTTATTTCCATATATTTGAGAGTCGTTTTAGGGGTTTCTGACAAACTGTGTTTAAGCACGATAACATGTTTTTTTTTTTCCTTTTTTGAAATATATATTTTTTTAATTTGTTTCTTTTATGTTCTTTATTTTTTTTATTTTAAAAATATTTTTTTATAATTTTTTTATTATTATTATTACTATTATTATTTTTATATATTTATTATTTTCATTTTATTAAAATTATTATTTTGAAAAAAATAACAAAACAAAAGAAATTTACAAAATTTGCAACGCTTTTATTTTATTTTGTTTCTTTTGGTTGTTAGTATATTTTCTGTAACATTTTTCTATTAATTATTATTATTATTATTATTATTAATAAGTAAGTCAGTGAGCTGGTAGGATTGTTAACATGATGACCAAAATACTTAGCGGCATTTTGTCCAACTTTATATTCTGAGTTCAAATTCTGCTGAGGTCGACTTTGCCTTTCATCCTTTCAGGGGTCGATAAATTAAGTACCAGTGAAACACTGGGGTCAATATAATCGACTAGCTCCCCCCCACTAAAAACTTCAGGCCTTGTGCTTTTAGTAGAAAAGATTGTTATTATTATTATTATTATTGTCATGATAAAAGACAGCAAGCCGACAGAATCGTTAGCACGCCAGGCAAAATGCTAACAGCATTTTGTCCGCCCTTATGTCCTGAGTTCAAATTTCACCAAGGTAGATTTTTTTCCTTTCATCCTTTCAGATTCAATAAAGTAAGTACCAGTGGAGCACTGGGATAAATATAATTGCCTAGCTCCCCTCCCTCAAAATTTCAGGCCTTGTGCCTATAATAGAAAGTATTATTATTATTTCATTTCAAGGGTTTCCCCGCATAGCTTTTCCCATTGCTCTGCCATGTGCACATCTGCATTTCTTTAGATGTGTGTGTGTGTGTGTGTGTGTGTGTGTGTGTGTGTGAGTTAGTGTTGCTGTTGTTGGTTTGTTGCTGTTGTAACGCTTAGCTGTTGATTTTGAAATCATTATTGTGCTTAAAATGGCAGAACTGGTATAGCGACGACCAGCAAAATGCTGCTTGCTGTAGGTTAGTTACATTCATTCATTCCTTTGCATTTTGAGTTCAAATCCCACCAAGGATGGGTTTTTTTAATTTTTTCTTTATCATTTCAGAATCAGTAAATAAAGTACCACTTCTGTTCTGGAACCACTTCTGCCACAAGTGGCTGATTAATAGAATTGTTTCAGTGTTGGAAAAGACACTCTTTAGTATTAATTTCAGCTCTTTAGGTTCTGAGTTCAAATTACACTGAGGTCAGCTTTGCTCTTTTATTTTCCAGGCTTGATAAAAATGAAGTACCAGTCAAGTACTGGGGTAGATAGAATTGACTTATTCTCTCTCTTCGAAATTTCTGGCTTTGTACTAAAATTAGAAATAATTATTATTATTATTATTATCATAAGGTTGTGAGCTGGCAGAATCGTTTGCACATCAGGTGAAATGCTTAGTGGTATTTTGTCTGCCACTATGTTCTGAGTTCAAATTCTGCCAAGGTCAACTTTGTCTTTCATCTTTTTGAGATCGATTAAATAAGTTCCAGTTATGTGCTGGGGTTGATGTAATTGACTTAACACCCCACTCCTCCAAGCTGCTCTTGTGGCAATAGTTTGAAATCATTATTACCTCCGCCTTAGCTAAGGCAGAGGTATTGTTTTCAGTCGTGTTTGTCTGTCTGTGGACAGGATATCTCAAGAACCACTGGATGGGTTCTGATGAAACTTTTAGGGATGTTTGGGTTTGTGACTGGCATAAACTTATTAGATTTTGGGATTAATCCAGTACTGGACGAGGATTCTGGATTGTTTTTCCGTTTTTTTCACTTTATTTTTGAGAGTGGCAGTTAGGTCTCAAATCTTACTCTGGTAGAATTGTTAGCATGTCAGAGAAAATGCTTAGCAACATTCCTTCTGGTTCTTTACATTCTGAGTTCAAGTTCCAGCAAGGTCAGCTTTGCCTTTTATCCTTTCAGAAATGATAAAATAATTACCAGTTGAGCGCTTAGGTTAATGTAACTTGATTTAACTTCTCCTCTAAAAACTAGTGGCTTTGTGTCAAAATGTGAAATCAGGACTCACTTGGCAGCCAAACTCAGATCTGTGCCTGTGTTGAGCAGCCAGGTTCAAGGTTTCTGTTTTCTTCTTTAAATGTCCATGGCTTAGCCCATCTCCTGGATTCTTCAACTGCGACATCTGATCTTCGTTGGATAAATTCTCTATGTAGGATTTCCTCTTTCCAGTTTTTGGTTTTTTTTATATTCCTCATCAGATTTTTCTTTGTATTCTTGGAGGTTTTCTCTCTTTTTCACTCTTTCTCACCTTCTCTCTCTCTCTCTCTCTCCCATACACCTCTCTCTCTCTCATACACCTCTCTCTCTCTCTCTCTCACATTTCTCTCATCTCTCTCACACCTCTATCAGACCTTTTCTCTCTCACACACCTTTTCTCTCTCACACCTTTTCTCTCTCTCACACCTTTTCTCTCTCTCACACCCCTCTCTCTTTCAGTCCTCCCCCTCTCTCTCTCTTTTATACAATCTCCACTTGATTGTATAAAAACAATAACCTAAGTATCTGAGTTTCTAAACTGAACTATCGTGTCTAATTGGCATTAATTAACAGTGAGTAACCTTAATTGACGATAATTAATTGAGCTATCTAATCTCTCTTAATTATCTTGAAATATATTTTTGTTTATTTGATTTGTTAGTTCTTTGGTTGTTTGTGTAGTTTTGGAAATGAGATTCGAAACAACACTGATGGCAGCAACAACAAAAACTGTAACAACAACAGCACTAGTACTAGTACCACTTGTAACAGCACTTGTGATACCATATGTAGCATGTAACAACATGTTAAGACCACTTGAAACATGTGCAATAACTTTACCATCATCAATTGTCATTAACTACAACAACAAAAGCCAACAAGATAAGCCTCTACGTGGTCATTCAACCTGCTAGAAATAGCAAACAAGTTTGCTCAAATTACACCCTATCCTCTAGAGAAAGAAAAGAACACACTGAATAATGTAGTCCTCCATTCTCTTAAAAAGCTGAGATGATTATGTCTGGAACTCCTTTGATTGTACCCCTGCTCAGTTGGGGATGACCTAGGGTTAAAAAAGAACAGTCACAGTGAAATCTATAACACCAAGAAGTTAATAAGGGGATTCTCTACATTGTTGCCAAGCATGCTAGAAATATCAACCAAATCTCTCTCAGATTGCACTCTGCTTTCCTAATACATGAAAGATACATTGGCTATTGTGTTAAATTTCATTCAATATTATGGGATGGCCATAGCTGAGACACCTTTGATCAGAAGCCTGTTCAATCAGAGCTGACTTGGACTAAGCAACAACAGTAATGATTAGGAATCAATGATTGTGTCTTTAAGGAGTCACTTGGTACACTAAATATAGTAGCCAAAACTCCCTCAAACCATGTCTTACCATCATAAACAAGAAGAGGACATATTGGCTAATGCATTCCAATATAACCTAAAAATGAGACAGTCATGTCTGGATTATTTTCAATCATAGCTCTGCTTAACCACCTCCACCAATAACAACAAATATTGAGCCAGTGAGGGAGTCCCTGTGTGGTTATGCAACTTGCTAGGAGTAGTAATCAAACTTCCTCAAACCACCCCCTATCTTTTTATAAAAAGACTTAATGGGTAATGTTGTTTCATGGTGCATTACTGCAGAAGAAATAAACTGTTTGGTCATGGCTGGAATGTCTCAACCAAGGCTGACCTAGGGCTAAACATTAACAACTAAATACCACTATAAATGATTACCCCATCATCTTTAACACACACACACATGCCCAGGATGGGGATTAAATATAGAGTAATATTCAGTGATTGAGCTGAATTATAGGATTAAAAATATTAATTACTAATATTAGGATTAATGTGAAGGCACAGTGGCTAGTGGTTCAGGTGTTGCACTCATAATTGCAAAATTGTGGTTTCAATTCTTGAACTGGGCTTTGCATTGCGTTCTTAAGCAAAGCACTTCATTTCGAGTTGCTCCAGTCCACTCAACTGCGAATGAGTAACCCTGCAGCAGACTGGGATCTCATTCAGGGGGAATGTTGTAGTCTTGTTCACATATTTACACTGGAGACCAGGTAATTGACCCTCTGAGTTCCAGGACTCGAGATGCTAATGTCCAGAGATTGATAATGATTAAGATTAATAATATTACCCTTATGGGGTCAATACAATACAGTATTCTTTTTTATCCATCTGGAGTTGATAAAAGAAACTACTAGTCAAATATTAGGGTCCATGATATTGTCGAATTCCCTCCCTTCAAAATTGCAGGCCTTGTGCCTAAATTAGAAACCATCATCACCATCATCATCATCATTATTATTATTAAAGTGGTGAGCTGGCAGAATCATTAGTATGCCTGGCAAAATGCTTAACAATATTTTGGCCCGTCTTCATGTTCTGAGTTCAAATTCTGCTGAGATTGATTTTGCCTTTCATTCTTTCAGGTGTGATAAAATAAGTACCACTTAAAACCTGGGACCAATGTAATTAACCGACCTCCTCCCCAAAATTTCTGGCCTTGTGTTAAAATTATTATTATTATTGTTATTATTATTATTATTATTATTCAGTAGTTTTATTTTTATAACGTGCTTTCACTTCACTACCGAGCGCAGCTCTGTGCGCCTTGGGTATGTGCTGTGGTTTGCTGTGGTGCTCTTATGTTTACTGTATTGAAAGTGTTTTGCGTAGAATGTGTGCAGTACCCAGTAGTGCAATTTTCTGTATGTTATATATATTTGTAAGTCCTGGTGTTTTTGTTATGTATTTGTCTGAATATTTTTTTATTATACCTAAGGCACCTACTATGATAGGAATTGTTTCTGTTTTTAGATTCCACATTCGAGTTATCTCTATTTCCAGGTCTTTGTATTTTGAAAGTTTTTCCATTTCTTTTAGAGAAACGTTGTCATCTGCTGGTATTGAAACATCAATTAGAAGGCATTTTTTTCCTTCATGATCTTTGACAACTATATCTGGTCTATTTGCCTTAATTTCTCTATCTGTGTGTATTGGCATATCCCAGAGTATGGTTGCTTTCTCGTTTTCTGTGACCTTTTCTGGCGTGTGTTTATCATTATTAAGGCAGCGAGCTGGCAGAATCATTAGCATGCCAGGCAAAATGCTTAGTGGTATTTCGGCCGTTGCTATGTTCTGAGTTCAAATTCCACTGAGGTTGACTTTGCCTTTCATCCTTTCAGGATCAATGAAATAAGTACCAGTTGAGTACTGGGGTCAATGTCATCAACTAGCCCCTTCACCCAAAATTTCAGGCCTTATGCCTCTAGTAGAAAGGGTTATTATTATTATTATTATCATTATTATTATTAAGGTGGTAAGCTAGCAGAATCATTACCATACAGGGCAAAATGCTTAGCAGCATCTCTTCTGGCTCTTTATGTTCTGAGTTCAAATTCCATCAAGGTTGATTTTGTCTTTCATCCTTTCAGGTCAATAAAACAAATACCAGCTGAGCACTGGGGTTTGATGTAATCGAGTTAACTCTTTCCCCTAAAATTACTGGCCTTATGCCAAAATTTGAAACCATTATTATTATTATTATTATTATTATTATTATTATTTCTCAGACAGATCTCAACTCCTCCAGTGGTGTCTCCAGCCATCTTGGTTCTTTTTGCATCCTGTTAGCTTGTCAGTAGTTTCCATTTTGTATAGCACCATCTCTTGCATGATTCTTCTAGATTCTCACCTATAGATGTTGGACTTAAAAACCCTTGGCTGCAATCTCACTAAGCTTGTCTTTTTTTTTATCTTTCATTCTCCTGGGGAAAGAAGGGTTGGAAAAAAATAAGTACCAATAATGTACTCTGATAAATTTAAAGTACTGGTAAGCAAACCACTTGAAATTTGGACCTTTGTTTACAGTGTCAGGGTTTATAGCTCATTGGCTTTTGTGTTCGAAAAATACTGATTTTAGCAAAAAAAAAATCATATGTAAACCTTATTGGATATACATTTCCTTTAATGCAAAACATATGTTTCTATGAAGATTTTAGGTGGGAAACTGAACACGTATTATGAATTTAGTGTAGCATATATTTTGGTTAATGTTCCAAGACGTGTTCCTCAGAAAGATTCCAAATTCAAACTGTTCCTACATTGTGTGCTCCATTATTTCTTTTTCCTTTTTCGTTTTGTTTTGTCTACATTTTTTTGTTGTTACATTTTGTTTTCATTTTAAAAATTATATATTCTATCAACTCCCCCCATCACCACCTATATGATTTAATCTACACTCAGTTTAAAAAAATTACATAAATATATAACACACACACACACAAACACATGCATATTAAATGTACTAAAGAGTTTAGAAGTTTATTAATTTCAAGGAAGAAAATTGTACAGAAACATATTGTTATGTCTAAAAAAATTCTGTTCTAACAATTAAGTTCAAATCTTACTATCTCACCTAATAATTTTTTTTTCTTTTTTTCTTACTTACACCTTTTTTTTTAATCTACACTCAGTCTAAAATGAAAACAATTCACACACACACGCACACATGTCTAAGAATCCATTTTCTATACATGCCATCTCTGACGAGTATATTTAGTAGGTAATTGTCTGATTATCTAACATAAAACTAATCGGTAAGATTGGCTGTATTGGATCTGTAATAGTGTATACTTTGATTTTTTTTTTTACATACATGCACATACACATGCATACATATATATATGTATATATATATTCATATATATACATATGCAAAGCATTCACACATACATATATAAGCAAGAAAATAAAGAAGTCAGCCAGTTTGAAAAACAAAAACAAGGAGAAAAAAAGAAAGCAACAACAGACAGAATCGAAGAAGAGAAAAATAAAATAAATCTCAAGAGATCTTCTACCAAAATATTTTTTACCAGAAGCAGGAAACATCAAAATGGCAATGAAATGAAAATAACTGAAGAATGGTGTTCTTAGAAAGAAAAAAGGAAAAAGAAAAAATTCAAAAGATGATGGATTTGGATTGAAGAGGAAAATTTTAAAGAACCAAACATGAAATAGAATGAGTTTTGGAACCATGTGGAAAGTAACTTTGGATGTTTTCTTTTGAAAAGACTGTATTTCCAAAAGGCAAATCTATGGAATCATTTGATTAAGTAAGTGTTTGTGTACATGTGTGTGTGTGTGTGTGTATGATATGTTAATGCTTGTTTGGTCAAGCTTCTATTTTGTCTGCACTAAATATATCTAAATATCCGATACTCAAGAAGACATAATATTTTTTTGGTCTATTTCTGTTGAGTTCATTTTACTTTCTTAGTATTTCTTCTATACCTCTCACATACACACACACACAAAGTATATATACATATTGTATGTATTACATTGTTAAATATTACATAAAATACATAGATAAGTTTATATATATATATATATATATATATAATACACACACACACACATATTTTATATATATGTGAATATATATCTGTGTATATGTACATTTATATATATATATATATATATATATATATACATTTTATACACGTGTGTATATACATTTTATATATATATGTATATATACGTATATGTGTGTGTGTGTGTGTGTGTATATAATATGATATATAACATATATAATATATAACATTTACAATCTCTTATTACATGCAATTACAGCAAAGACCTTTCCTATCCTGATGTATTAAATTGATAAGTGTAAACATTATAGTTTAATTATTGGATTAATTACCTGTCCGTTCTTAATTATCTACTCTCAGATTTAAGTCTTATCCACCAGTTTATCTCACTGCTAATTGCTTCCATTCTTTCTTTGTTTTGCATATTACACTTCAGCTTTTCCTTTTATGCCTATAGTTGACCTCTGTAATGATCTTAAACAGTAACATCATACAATGCCACCTTCTGGCTTTCCTCTGGTTATATATATATATATATATATATATATATATATATATATATATATATATATATATATATATTTATATATGTATGTATATATATATATTTATATATGTATGTATATATATATATTTATATATGTATGTATATATATATATTTATATATGTATGTATATATATATATACATTATATATGTGTATATATATATATATATCCTTTCAAAATCTCATCCTGTGGCTGTTGCCAAAGTGCTGGGAATTGTTTATTACTCACACAGTATCAGACAAAATGCTTTGTAGTATTTTTCTTTTGTTTTTTGCTCTTTACATTCAAAGTTCAAATCCAGTTGATGACAATTTTATCTTTCATCCCTCTGTGGGGGTTGATAAAATAAAGTACCAGTCAAGTACCAGGATTCGTGGTATTTTGGGGTCAATAAATTAAGTACCGGTCAAGCATTAGGGTCGATGTAATCAAGTAGCTGCTTCCTCCAAAATTTCAGGCCTTATGCCTGTAGTAGAAGGATCATTATAAGGACAAACAGCAGTGAAATGATAAAATTGGTAAGGCATCTGAGAAAATGTCTTGAAGAGAGGAATTTACTTGCATAGTATTACATTCCTAGTTCAAATCCTACCCAGGTCCGATTTGCCTTTCATTTTTCTAAGGATCAATAAAACTAAATACCAGGCACGTACTGGAGTTGATATACTCAAACAATCTCCCCATCGCAAATATCTAGTTTTGTGCTTTTCTAAGAAATTATTAATGATGGTCAATTATTAGATAATTGTCAAAAACATCAAATGAAGTGTTGCAGTATTTGATCTAGATCTTTGCATTCTGACTTCAAATCCTGTTGAGTTTAACTTTGCCTTTTAACCTTCTGGGATCAATAAAATAAAATACCATTCACATATTAGGGTCATTTTAACCAACGAAGCACTTCCAGCAAATTTGTGGCCTTCTTCCTATGGTAGAAATTATTATTATTATTGTTACTGCTGTATATTGTTTTGTACATATGAAAGCCATATTTGTAAGGCAAGCTATTTATTACATATAAATATTGGTTAAAGTATGTAACAATAATAATAATAGTAATGACAATCATTATTATTAATCTGATAATTATTACTTGTTTTTTTCAAAGCATATATAATATAAATTTATTTCCTCCAGATTTTAATTGATGAAGTGATGATGGAAGTAACAAACTCAGAAAAAGGCCACTCCACACTCTTCAACCATGGATAAATTTATACAGATCTTATATAATTTATCACACATTATCATCTGTATGTAATGTGGTTTGAATTGGAATGGTACTTAAAAAAATTGTAACCAATATTAAACTTATGCTATATTGATACTGTCTGTTAAACAATCTGATCTGAGATTTGTATCGTGAATGTAATCCATTTGCATCAGGAAGGAGTCATGGCAGCTTTTTAAAACACACACGTGTTGTTATATTCGCTTTAGTTTTCTCATTGCTTTTATGAGATATACATCATTAATTATTAAAGTGTTTTTTGTCACTTCTACAACCTGTCAATTCTTATCAGTTTGGACATCATTGTCAAACAAAATTATGGTGTAAAAATTAAATGGATGTATAATATTTGCATTTTGTGACCATGTAATGTATCTGTGAATTCTATACTAGTGTTTGTGTATTTATATTTGTACATGTGAATGCTAGTGCATTAGATGGTTACATAAACTGAAAGCATAAATGGATGTGTGTACTTTATTTTAATATAAATGTATGCAAAGTTGATAGATATGTTTTGTGTGTTGTGTATGAGTAGAATACATGTTGAACCACTTACTTAGTTTCTTTTCTATGTTTTTCTTTTGCAAAGCAAAATCAAAAAAAAACTTCAATAGATTTGCCTGTAGGAAAAAACACATAAATAAGATTTACTGATTTTATAAAATTTGTCATTTTTGAAAATAAGTTTGATGCTTGTATCAATAAGAAGGTGTTTATTTTAAAATGTGACAGACTTTATTTGTCTGATGAATTGTGATAATGGTTAAGTGCCTTTGTTTCTTTGCAGCTCTGTTCTGTGTGAAACCCTTAAAGTTAAGGATTTAATTCCATTGAAAAACCTTAAAATGTTGTCATCTTATCTTTTTCAATGAAATTCTTTTTATTTAAATTGAGTTCTGAAAAGATTTAAAAGAAAAAACAAAAGAATCAAGTTGACCAATTATTTTCTCTGAAACTGGTTTTTATTATTATTTGTCCATGTTCTGGAGTTTATTTGGTTGGTTGTTCATTTTCGGAACCAAATTAAGAATGCATCAATCTTGGAGTAGAATTTTCTAATGAGGGTCAAAGTTGAGATTAATTACATTATTTTTTTGTTGCTATTTTTCTTTTTCTTATATTATATAAGAGATAAATTGTAAATATATATATATAGGGTACTGGATTATATCAGCCTGCTACCCTAACAATGCTCTCTTTCTATGTCTTTATGTTCTGAATCCAAGATTCTTGAAGACTTGGCTTTGTCTTTCATCCCCATAGTTGATAAAAATAAGAATTAGGTATAAGTTGTAAGCACTGAATTTAATCTAATGGCCATTTTTCAGTCTTCTACAGATTTGTAGCATCTGTACCAATGTAACCAATCAATATTTATCAAGTTTGTTATCTTAAAATGGTTTGTCTTGTTCAATTTGACAATCGTAGCTCATGAAAAAAGAGTAAGATTAACTCATTTATGAAATAGAAAAGAAAAAAAAACTTAATGCTAATCAATACAATTATTTACACAATAAAAATAAAACAATATCTTAAAATATCATTCAGTTAATTTTATTTTAATGTTTTTTAGAAAACTGCTTAAAGCTATTTAAAAATTTCAATTCTCTTTTTGTTTTTTAGCCTTATTAATTAACCGATTAATCTATTTATTTATTTAAAATCTGTGTTTTATATATTATTATTATTATTATTAATAATAATAATAAGGTGCTGAGTTGGCAGAATTGTTAAAATGTTAATAATGCTTTGGAGCATTTGTTCTGTCACTTTATGTGATGATTTAAAATTTTGTTGTGGTCAGTTCCATCTTTCATCCCTCCGGGGTTGATAACATAAAATACTTGTCAAGCACTTGGGGACAATGGTATCGACTCAGCCCCCACCCCCATTTCAGAATTACTGGCCTTGTGCTAAACTTTAAAACAACAATTATTTTTTATTTTTATTATTGTTATAAAGTGGCAAGTTGGCAGAATTGTTACTGTACCAGACAAAATGCTTAGTAGCGTTTCTTCCAGTTCTTTACAATCTGAGTTCAAATTCTTCTGGGATTGAATTTGTCTTTGACCTTTTCAGCATCAATAAAATAAGTATCAGTTGAGCACTGGGGTGGATGAAATCAACTGGTCCCTTCCTGCCAAAATTTCAGGCCTTGATGCCTATGATAGAAAGAATTATTATTATCAGTCGCCTTCAGCCATTTGTCTACATCTTTATTTTCATCCCCTATTATTATTATTATTATTATTATTATTATTATTATTATTATTATTATTATTAGCATAGCAAAAAAAATAGAAGAATGCCATTGTCATCAAGTGAACGATATTTCGACATCTCGTGTGTCTTTCACAGGTTCAAAAAATAAACGTGTCAATTGACTTCATTTTGGTTAATATTTATAAGATTTAAGTAACTCCTCCAGAAGATATAGAAACAAAATTATATAATATTAATAAAAATATTAACTAAAGAGTAAATACTACAAAATTATATAAAATAAACACAATACAATGATATTATTATTATTATCATTATTATTGTTCACTAGTTTAATTTTTATAACGTGCTTTCACTTCACTACCGAGCACAGCTCTGTGCGCCTTGGGTATGTGCTGTGGTTTGCTGTGGTGCTCTTATGTTTACTGTATTGAAAGTGTTTTGCGTAGAATGTGTGCAGTGCCCAGTAGTGCAATTTTCTGTATGTTATATATATTTGTAAGTCCTGGTGTTTTTGTTATGTATTTGTCTGAATATTTTTTTATTATACCTAAGGCACCTACTATGATAGGAATTGTTTCTGTTTTTAGATTCCACATTCGAGTTATCTCTATTTCCAGTTATTATCATTATTATTATTATTATTATTATTATTATTATTATTATTATTATTGAGTAAGAGAGCAGTGCATGCCATATCGTTATCATTATTGAGTACTGAGACCCTCATTAGTTATTCTACTCCAACAAAATGTATGCCATTTTTTTTTTTTTTGCCTCTGAGAGAAGGGTTAGAAAACTTGAAAATAATTAGCCGATTCTTCCCTTTTCTCAGTTTTTGGAATGGTTTAGCCAAGATAAAAGAATCTTTTTAAACATTCTTCATCTAGAAGCTAAACCATTTCATGAAGATCTTTCATGATGATATCATTTTGTTTACCTTTTTCATCTTTGTTTGTTTTGAATTGAAACATATATATACACATACATACATATATATGTACGTATGTATGTATGTATGTATATACTGATATACTGGAAAGTATATTATAACTGGCGTATTTACATTCTTAATTACTTTTTCCTCTCTTTCTTTTATTTGACACTTAAAAAAAAAATAGACACCCCTGTCCCACCTTTTTTTGTTTCTTTTTTTGCCATTTTCAAACTACATGTGTTTATTTGAATAAAGTCTTGGCAGTGACAAATTAACAGATGGAGAACACTGA
>NC_142951.1:8319019-8349019 GCF_046866305.1 Octopus bimaculoides
TTAATTGCAAGTTCACTCATCATTTCATCCTGTTGGTTGACGTATACACCCACTGTAATTGACTTACCAGGTCTCATGAAGCTGTAGTGGATGACATCAATGCTGGACCACTAGCTTTTCTTTGGTGAATATTCTTTTTGGGATTGTGTTTTGGAACTTTGTCTCTATCCAACCACCATGCAGAATGCTAGCTATTGCTGAACCAATAGCAATGCTATCCAACCAATAGCAATGCTAGCTATTGTTGAAAAGAATCCATTTTTCATCACACATAACAATACAATGCAAAAATAGTTTGCTTTTATGCTGTGACAGCAAGTTTCAAAATGATGTCATTTGATGTTCATTCAGTTTGAGTGGTATCCACTTGTCCAGCTTCTTTACCTTGCCAGTTTGTTTCAGATGATCCAATACAGTTGGAATGGAAACATCAAACATTGCTGCTAACTCACATGTAGTTTGAGATGTATCTGTTTCCACTATAATTTCCAACTCATCATTATCCACCTTGGTCTCAAATCTACCATGGAGTTGATTTTCAAGAGTAAAGTCACCCAGACCAGAACTTCTGAAACCATCGACATACAGTGCACTCATTCGCTACATCTTCACCAAACACCTCATTGATGTTTCGAGCTGTCTGGGATGCATTGGTTCCATGATGGAACTCATATTCATAAACCATGAATTTTTTATCTGTCCATGGGTTCACAAAAATTGATTTACAAGAGAAAACTCACAATATAATCAGACACCATGAATTGCATTTCAAAAAGTGATAATGTACTTCTTCAATGTTGTAAAATAAAGAATTGTCAGGATAAGAGTTAATGACTGTCAAACTTGGTTGATAAGAAAATCGGACATTTCATTCTTAATGACCTGATAAAAAAAAAAGCACCCAGAACACTCTGTAAAGTAGTTGGAATTATGAAGGGCATCCAGCCATAGAAACGAAGCTAAAACAGATATTTGGAGCTGGGACAGCTGTCTAGCTGTCTAGCTCCTGTCAAACCGTTCAGTCCATGCCAGCATGGAAAATGGACGGTAAATGATGATGATGATGGTTATGATGGTTATGATGGTTATGATGATGGTGATGCTGATAATGGTGGTGGTGGATATGATGAAGTTGATAATAATGATGGTAATGATGATGATTATGTTGATGAAGATGTTGATGATGATGATGATGGTAGTGGTAGTGGAGACGATGATAATGATAATGATGATGGTGATAATGGTGATCATGTGGTGGTGACGATCATGATGATAATGGTCAGCATGGTAGGAATGGCAGGGGGCGCGAGGATGGTGGGGTTGGTGGTGGTGGTGATGATGATGGTGATGATGATGATGATGATGATGGTGGTGGTGATGATGATGGCGGTGATGGTGGTGGTGATAGTGGTGGTGTTGACGACAGCAACAACTGCAGCAACAGTAGCGAAGGTGGTGACAAAAAAGGTGGTGGTGGCAGCGGTGGTGATGATAATGATGATGATGATGATGATGATGATGATGATGATGATGATGACAGTAGTAGTGGTGGTTGTGGCTGTGGTAGTGGTGGTAGTGGTTGTGGCTGTGGCAGTGGTGGTGTTGGTGGTTGTCGTGGTGGCGGTGATGATGATGATGATGATGATGGTGATGATGATGGTAGTGGTGGTGATAATGGTGATGACAGTAATAGTGATGGTAGTAGTTGTGGCAGTGGTAGTGGTGGTGGTGGTTGTGGGTGTGGCAGTGGTAGTGTTGGTGGTTGTGGCTGTGGTGGTAGTTGTGGTGGTGGTGGTGATGAAGCTCTATGAGTTAGTCCTTCCATGTGGATGCAGCATGGAGGTAAGAAACGTTGCCACACAACCTTGGTGCTAATGTTGTTTCTACTACTACCGCTACTACTACTGCTGCTGCTGCTGCTATTATTGTTGTGAATACTACTGTGGCTGCTGTTGATGCTGTTGCTGCTGCAACTGCTGCTGTTGCTGCTACTTCCGTGGTTGCCATTGCTATTAAAACTATTGTTATAGTTAGTGTTGTGGTGGTAGTATGATGATGATGGTGGTGGTAGTGGATTTTGTCATGTTAGTGGTGGTGGTCATGGTGACGGTGGTGCTGGTGGTGATGATAGCGGTGGTAGTGATGATGGGTTGGTCATGGTGATGATAGTGGTGGTGATGATGGTGGTGATGGTCGTGGTAGTGATGATGATGATGGTGGTGGTGGTCATGGTGACGGTGGTGTTGGTGATGATGGTGGTAGTGGTGGTGGTGGTGGTGGTCATGGTGCTGATAGTGGTGGTGATAATTGTTGTGGTGGTGGTGGTGATGGTCGTGGTAGTGATGATGATGATGGAGGGTGGTGGTCATGGTGATGAAAATGGTGGTGGTAGTGGTGGTGGTGGTTGTTGCTGTCGCAGCTATTGGTATTCCTGCTGCCAGTGTTGCGGGTGCTGCTTTTCCTGCTTTTGATTCTGTTGTTGTTGTTGTTGTTGTTGTTTGTTGATGTTACAATCAAAAATAACATGTGAAATTTAAAACACACACACACACACACACAGAGTCACAAACATAGACACCAAAACTGCACTCACAAACACACATATACACATACACACATGGATACCAACGTAAATATATGCACATAGAAATACACATACAAATACGCACACACACATTCATGCTCATGCACACACACACACACACACATTCATGCTCATGCACATTTATAAGAACACACACACACACACACACAATACACACATCCATGCTCATGTACACACACGCACACACATTCATGCTCATATACATACACACACACACATGCTCATGCACACATATACACATTCATAAATACACACACCAACACATGTGTTAGAACACTTACATACACATGCACACATATTAGAGTATATGCACACACTAGCATGAATATGTACATATAGAAATACACACACAAATACACACACAAATACACACATAAATCTACTGACGTAAAAATACACGCACAAATGTACACATAAACATTCATACACATACATGCACATGTACACACACATACACACACACATTCACACAAGCATATGCACAGAAATGCAAGCACGAATAAATACACCTGTAATAACATACGCACACACATGCTCACAAATGCATGTGCACACACATACATGCATACACACACACACACTTATTCATGCACACATTCACACACATTCACACAAACACATACATAAAAATGCAAACACAAACACATCTATAAGAACACGCACACACAAATGCACACAAACACACACACACACACATGCGCATGCACGAACATACACACAAATGTTCACATACGTACAAACTCACAAGAAGCTAATGAATGTCACAATCAGCTGTGTGTAGCTTGGTGATGGTGGTGGTGGCGGCGGGAAAGGTTAGGGGGTAGAGAGGTAAGGAAGAGAAGGAGGAGGAAGGGGAGGAGGAGCAGCAGCAGTTTTGAAGGTATACTAGTGTGTGTGTGTGTGTGTGTGAATGTTGTTACCGTTACCATTATTGTTATTATCATTTGTCTCATCTTCTTCATCTTCTTCATCTTCTTCATCTTCAGCCTTGTCTTTGATTTCAGATTAAAGTAAAGCTCTGCGAGAAACAATAAAAAACAAAGACCAAAAAAGGTAAAAATAAATAAATAAATAAATAAAAATAAATAATCGGAAAACAATGCAAAAATATCTTACTTGCACATTTTTCGCAATGTTTGTTACCTTGGTAACAATCCAACTATTTGAGCAACAGGCTGCTGCATTGGAGGATGAAGAAGACAACAGACATCTGCCTACTCTCTTTGAATACCAACAATGAGAAAGCCTCTGTGTTGTCTCTCAACTTGCTTGATATAACAGCTAAGTTCCATTCAAATCATACGCAACTATCATATGAAAATAAGGACGACATTAAATAATTGACTTCTTAATATATTATGTCTAGAACAAACTCTGCCAAAAGTGAGTAATGGTCACAGTAGAATAACTAAATGGGAGGGGGGGGGGGGGAGTGGTACATCTTACCTTTGTTCACTGCTCACTATATTCACCCCAACATACCTCTAATCTCCATCACTGTCACTGTACATCTCTCCCTCTCTCACTTCCATACACGCTTTTCCTTTGCTCAACCACTTCACACATCTCTCTATTTCCCATCTTCCAATAGTTTCCTTGTTCTTTTTCTCCTCACCTTCCTGCACTGTCACTCATCTTGTCACTTCCACCTTCCAGAGTCATTTCCGTTTCTTTCACTCCCTCCACCCGCCCCCTTCAATTTCATATTTACCATCGACCATGCCTCCATCCTCGTTCACCATTCAATGCATTCACCTCTATCTCCTTCTTTAACCATCTGACACTTTCCTTTTACGCACCTGTGAACTTATTTACTCACCTTTCTTGATCCACTATCGTTACACTCTCCTCTACACATCCCCTTTTAACTTAAAGGTACGCCCTGACATCTCATTATCACCATCTTTATCCATGAGCATAATCTATAGGTAGTGCTTAGCTGAGCAAGGGATATAGAGCCAACAGGTGTGATCCAGAGATGCTTGTGCACTCATGGATAAGCAATTCTTGGACATATAGGTGTAGGAGTGGCTGTGTGGTAAGTAGCTTGCTTACCAACCACATGGTTCCGAGTTCAGTCCCATTGTGTGGCACCTTGAGCAAGTGTCTTTTACTATAGCCTCGGGCTGACCAAAGCCTTGTGAGTGGATTTGGTAGACGGAAACTGAAAGAAGCACATCATATATATGTGTATATATATATATATATATATATATATATATATATATATATATATATATATATGTATATATATATATGTATGTGCGTGTGTATGTTTGTGTGTATGTGTTTGTCCCCCCAACATCGCTTGACAACCGATGCTGGTGTGTTTATGTCCCCGTAACTTAGTGGTTCAGCAAAACGAGACCGATAGAATAAGTACTAGGCTTCCAAAGAATAAGTCCTGGGGTTGATTTGCTCGACTAAAGGTGGTGCTCCAGCATGGCCACAGTCAAATGACTGAAACAAGTAAAAAGAAAAAAAAAAGATATCTACAAAGAATACCACAGTTCCACCTAGGGATCTCAACATGGAGCTCTTACTATGGAAAACAAATGACTTTATTAATTCTCTATGTTTTTACGCACTTTTAATATATAAATATATATTTGTACTTGAATATTTGTACTTGAATATTTGTACTTGAATAGTCATTGTCTGAAAGTTTTCAGTTTTTGCTTTGTCTCCATTTTGTTTATTTGTTTCTCTCTCTCTTTCTCCCCCTCTCTCTCTACCATATTTTAACATGCATAAGGAACCCTTTTCTGTCAAAAATTAGGTTAAAAAAATATGGGAGTTTCTTATGTATGGATAGTATAATAATCTCTTACAAAACCATTTTTCCAAATTTTAAGCCCCCAAAATTATGGGGCTTCTTATACATGAGGGTTCCTTATGCACTTTAAAATACAGTATATATTTATGTATATGATTAAGGACTGAAGGAGGATGAAGTACTGAAGGACAACCTCAGGACACTGCACCTTTCAGATGAGATGACAAAGGGCTGAGATGCCTGGTGCCTTAAGACCAGTGCTCCACAGCAAAAGTGTTAAGGCTGCTCCCCCTGGTGAAGAGGATCGACCTGCAAGAGTCCTGTGGTGGTGCCATGTAAAAAGCGCTCACATCAGTGCCGCATAAAAGTGCTTGTGCAATGCCACACTCTATAAAGTGATTGGCTTTAGGAAGGGCATCCAGCCATAGAAACCATGCCAAATCAGACTGGAGCCTGGTGCAGTTCTTCAGCTTGCCAGCTCTGGTCAAACCATCCAACCCATGCCAGCATGGACAACAGACTTTAAATGATATGATGATAATATGTATATATATATATATATATATATATATATATATATATATATATATAAAAGATAATAAGAGTGAAAAAACTACAGAAGGCTTGTGTTACATGGTTAAAGTATATATTTAAATTATGTCAGAAAAATGTTAGAAAAATGTTAGAAAATCTTTTTGGTATATAAACATTGTATTTTGAGAAATAACCGGTTTCGTGTTGTCTTTTCAAATTTCTCTACTTCATTGTAATGTGTTCGCTCATATATATATATATATATATATATATATATATGAGGAAAATAAGACAAGGTAGAAAATACTAAAATAATTTTACCATGAAGAATATTTTAGTACCGGTTTCAGTCTTTGTGACCCTGACTATGATTTCACTTGGCTTGACATGTCTTCTCAAACACAGCAAAACAGTGGAGCTTGAAGTAGATAAAGCTATAAATAATTCGTTCTAGTTTGGGCTCAAGGCCAACAATTTTAGGGGAGAGGTTATAGTTGATAACATCAACCCCAATGTGCAGTCAGCATTTATTTCATGAACCCCATAAAGATAAATGGCAAAACTTTGATGGGATTTGAACTCAGAGCATAAAGCCTGGAAGAAATGCTGCTTAGTATTTATCCAGGGTGTTAATGATTCTGCAAGTTCACCATTTTAATAAAGCTATCGACAATGACATGTAAATATAAGGTTAAAAATCTCTTTTGGATGGAATACGACAAAGGCTAGCCTTAGGATTCAAACAGTTTTCTGATGTTCTATTTTAGAAACTTTGTTATTACCAGTGAGAATTTTATGTTGCTTATGATGTGTACATACATTATACACACACCTGGAATCATCTGAATATGTATATATGTATGCATAAGTATATCCATGAAATAGTCTGGATTGTTAAAAACATATTTTTGTCATATTAATTATAACTTTATCCATTGACTTGCTTTTTACAGTTGTTTTTTTTCTGTGTTTTTCTATTTGTACATTTCCATGTATTATCTGTGTTTGCCAAGCATATATATTTTTATATTACTGTATGTACATGAGTATGTAACTCTATATGTGTGTGTATGTGTATGTGTGTGTGTGTATGGTTTTCTTTGAGATTCATTCAAGTTCTTCTTCATGGACTTCAAGCCAGTCGCTGACAAACTGACAAGTTCTCAGGGTTTGTCAATATGCGTTGAGTTAGCGAGTGCATATATGTAGGTGTTTGTAATTGCACTTATGTTCTATATGAAGACATTTCTTTAGTACTTTAGTGTTTGTTTGTCTTTATTTGTGTGTGTGTGTGTGTGTGTGTGTGTGTGTGTGTGTGTGTGTGTGTGTGTGTGTGTGATTACTTTTTACATGTGTCTCTTAGTATATATACACAACTGTGTGCATATATTCACTCAAAAAAATCTCAGATGGAGAATCTTTGGAATGTATTACAATTTTTTACTGTACTGCTAACAGACTGGGTTTGAAGGATGTATATTAATTTCTTTTGCTCTTTCTATGTATGTATGTATGTATATATGAATGTATGTATGTGTGTATATATGTATGTATGTATGTATGTATGTATATATGTATGTATATATGTATGTATGTATATATGTATTTATGTATATACATACATATGCATGTATGTATATAAGTATGTATGTACGTACGTACGTATGTATGTATGTGTATATGTATGTATATATGTATGTATGTATATATGTATTTATGTATGTATGTATGTATGTACATACATATGTATGTATATAAGTATGTATGTATGCACGTACGTATGTATGTATGTATGTATGTATATATGTATGTATATGCTGTTTATTTTTTACTTGTCTCATTTGACTGTGGTCATGCTGGGGCACTGCCTTGAAGGATTTTAGTTGAACAAATCGACCTTAGAGCTTTTTAAGCTTAGTACTTACTCTCTCAGTCTCTTTTGCCAAACCTCTAAGTTATGGAAACATAAACACACCAACACCAATTTTCAAGTGGTGGCAGGGAACTAACACAGACACAAAAACACACGCATATAGCTATATACATGTACATATATATATATACATACATACATACATACATGCACACACACATATTCCAGTTTCTGTTAACCAAATCCAAATACAAAGCTGTGATTAGTCAAGGCTATAGTAGAAGACACTTGCCCAAAGTTCCACACAATGGGACTGAACCCAGAACCATGTGGTTACGATGCAAGCTTCTTACCACAAGCCACACCTGCACTTATATATGTTCTCTTTGTTTATTTTAGAGTTAATTTTTGACTATCCACCTGATTGGTAGTTAGACTGTTAATTACATCTTCTTTTCTTCATCTTCTTTTAAATCAATGATTCTCAACCATTTTTTTAATGTATGGAACTGTTTGATTACTATTTTATTCTCGTGGGCTCCCATAGCCATTTGATGTTTAAAAATTAGTTTTATACATACTTTCAAAATTCCTGTTTTGTTTTCCACTCCTTCACTTGCATAAGTTTGCAATTACATTCACTGAGAGAACATGCTTCCGTTGCTAGGAACATGTCAAACTATGTAAAATGTCAGAGAGAAAAACCTAACTGCTTTTTGCAATAAATACATCTGGAACAAAATTTTTCATGAACCTTAATTTACTATTTTGCTTGTGTGGACCTCAAAAATCTTATATGGACCACCAGGGGTCACATGAACCCTGGTTGAGAACCATTTCTTTAAGCGCTAAGGTCTTGCAGGTTTTTATACTCCCAGGTTTCATGATCGTCTGTAAGGAGTTGCGTTCTCTCCCCAAGATCTCAAGCTCAGCCATGCTTTGCTCCAGAAGGATTGGTATCTATCCTGTTGCTCCAATATTAACAGGTATGAAGCTGAAAGTGTATCTTGGGTACAGGATTGGCAAACCAACTATCAATGGTCCTAAGATGTCCTCTTTTGCCTGTAATTTTCTAATCACATGGTGTCCAAAGGGCAATTGATTTCCATGACAGACTACAACTTTCCCTTGTGGTCCCACACAACAATATCTGGTCAATTGTGCTTTAACTTGCTGGTTGTTTTAAATTTTAAGTTCCACCAATATTCTTTTGGTTCATTGGTCTCAATACAGTTTGATTTCATTGATTATTATTTTCATTTTTGTTATCCTGTTCCAGACTGTTTGGGCCACCGCATCATGCCTCATGGGGAAATAGTATCTGAAAGATATTCTCGCTCAGTCGGCAACAGTGTCGTTGATGTATGTATGTATGTATGTATGTATGTATGTATGTATGTGCATGTGTGTTTATGTATGTGTGTATGTATGTATTTATGTATGTATGTGGGTATGCATGTATGCATATATGCTACTGTGTGTGTTTACAATGGTGAGTGGCCATATGTCTGTGATTGTACTTGTGTGTACTTTGTTTATTGACAGAATAATTTTTTTGAGATGTAATAAAATCTGTTTTCAACATATGGTTTCACACCAAACCATCACACTGAAGTGAAATATCATTTATTTAAATATTTAAATACTTAAAAATCTAAACACTTGAATCATCATCATCCTTCTCCTCCTCATCATCATCGTTGTCATCTTCATCATCCATCATCATCATCATCGTCATCATTGTTGTCATCATCATCGTCATCATTGTTGTCATCATCATCATTGTTGTCATCATCATCATTGTTGTCATCATCATCATTGTTGTCATCATCATCATTGTTGTCATCATCATCATTGTTGTCATCATCATCATCATCACCGTCTTTATCACCGTTGTCATCATTGTCACTATCATCATTTAACATCCACTTTCCTATGTTTCCATGGCAAATTTTTCTATAGCTGGATGCTCTTCACGTCACTCACTTTCACGGATGGTAATTTTCTCCCTAACATTACTGAGTTCAAGACTTCCTTCAAAATGAGTGTACATAAGGCTAACACTTGCTGATCGATGCATTCTTAGGCTGTACAGTGTCCCTCATGAAGTTAAGAGTTATCCATCCACCCATTTTCTCCACCCACTATTCTTGGGAGGGTTGTGGAGGTAGTGTCCTCAGCCACCTCCACCATAGGGTCCTTCCGTTTGCTTGGATCTTCCATCACCTTGTACTACAGTTGTTAGCTGAATCCCAACATGCAGTTGTAGTCAGAATACTTGCTGTGTCCTTTCCTGCCTGTCATGGCTTGGTAGTCTCTGTTGCAGCTGTCCATGTCACAGCTTACTGTCTTTACAACATTCACAGAGTATTGCATAACAGTCGTGATGTCAGCCTTTTGATATTCAGTGTGAATCATCATGATACAAGTAACTCTTTTCCAATATTCAGATGGTTTCTAGTGCTCCATGTCACCTGACATTTTCTCAACTACAACTTTAATCTTTATATTCTCCAATGCCATTGACTGTTCACCAACACATTGGGTTGTTCTTGAAAAAAGAAGACAAAAAAAATCATCAAATTTTTACCCAAATACCACATACATACACACAAAGGGCTTCTGTACAGTTTTTGTCAACCAAATTCACTGACAAGGAATTGATCAGCTTGGGGCTATAGTAGAAGACACTATAGCAGAAGACACTGGCACAGTGGGACTGAGCCCAAAACCATGTAGTTGTAAAGCAAACTTCTTAACCACACAGCCAAAAGTGTCGACTACATTGAATAATGTAATCCTACACATACAATACTATATCCACTCAGAAAAAAGGTGGGCGGAGAATGTTATGTTTATCAGATCCCAATGGAACTTAAGTTTGCTAATTCAGGGCTAACCTTGAACTAAACAACAACCACAACAACAACAGCAGCAGCAACAGCAACAATAAGTGGGGCTTGTGAAAATGTAAAAATATATATATAAAAAAAAATACCTAGTGAATGGTGTTTTGAAGGAAGAGTAAGAGGGGTGTTGCAACAATCCTTTGACATTTCCCTCCAGTTGTGACATATTGAACATAAGACAGATTATAAGGAATCTGATCATGTTTGCTAATTATATTGATCTTTAAACCTATTGATGCCAACGAAGAAATAACATTGCACATCCTGTTTAAAGATAATCAAAAGCAGAAAGAAGGTTCTGGAAGTGAAACAGATACCAGGAGTCTTCAAATATTTGTTGCTGCTGCTGCTGTTGGCTGATTAATTTGTTACCTTTCCATCTATTTCCCACCTGATGTATTATATATAATCTAAGACTACATGCATATCCCTTTTATCCTTGATCTTTTTCTTCTTTCAGCCATTAGACTGCGACCATGCTGGGGCACTGCCTTGAAAAATCTTTAGTTGAATGAATCAACCTCAGCACTTTTTTTTCAGCCTAATACTTATTTAGTTATCTCCTTTGCCAAACTGCTATGTTACGGGGATGTAAACACACCAACACTGGTTGTCAAGGGGTGGTGGGGGACAAACACAGACACCCCCCACATACACACACATGACAGGCTTCTTTCAGTTTCCATCTACCAAATCCACTCACAAGGCTTTGGTCAGCCCAAGGCAATAGAAAAAGACACTTGCCCAAGGTGCTATGCAGTGAGACTGAACCTGGAACCACGTGGCTGGGAAGCCAGTTTCTTACCACACAGTCAGAGAAACATTCATATATTTCTAAAAACAGAAGTTAATGATGTTTGAAGGAGATTTTGGTTGCAGTTTTAGTGCTTATTTGTTTTAGCATAAGAACAGCAGAAAAGTTTGTGGAATTCTAAAAGGGGTTTTTCTGAAGCAGATCCACAAAAAGCAGATAATAGTGCATTTGCAACAGTATTAAGGAATCCAAGATGATTTCATAATGAAATGGAGTGAGATCTAATCAGCTATTTGATAGTCTGTCATTTTTAATCTTACTTTTTGTGTTTTATAAAGAATCTCACACACTGAACAATCTACGAAGAAAAAAAAAAAAAAGAAAAAAGACATAAGAACGTACATTTCCAGAGCTTTTTGAAACTGTTTTACTTCATAAAATATTTAATTCAGTGTCATCTATTTGCCTTGGGTTATGTTATGCTGATGATTTGAAATAAGGATGAAATAGCACTATATATGGTTACTTACAACTATAAAATTTATGATCTTTATAATGAATAGGAAAAAATGAAATAATTAAATATATATATTCCATGAATCTTCTTCATTAGACTTCAATTTTAAAATTTAAACTTCTCGCCCCCTCCAGCTAAAAGCTTTTTTCTCCCTTACAATAACTGCCATTAGGGTACACTATGCATACAAAATATTGGTTTTATAATTAGTCTCTAGTCATTTGTTTAAAAGAAAATGGTGCCACTTTTGAACTATTATTTAAGTCACTATTTCTGCTATGCAGTGATTTCTCTCAGAAGAATTTAGTGATAAGAGAAAAATGTACAACAGGCCTGCACGTCTGATTAATAGTAACCTGCCTGATGTGCTCAGAGTTGTCTATTTTCCCAGTAAATAGAATGCTTTCGTTTACTTTAGCCTCAACAGGTCGTATAATAGCTTTTTAATATTATTAATTGTAGCTTCTTCCCCAGAGAACAGAAACTAAGCATTGATTTAAGGTTTTGGGGATGTTAAAACCATGTTTTTCAAATGATCAACACTTATATAGTTTTGTAGGCTGATGATGTTTTCATTTTCTTACCAACACACGGAAATTGCGACTTCCACTATGTTGGCAATCGAAGTTTGCGATTCTCAGATACTGGCAGCGCCAAATATCGTTGTCCAGTGAATTCTAAACTGCACCAGCACGTCCAAGTCGTTTTAAGACTTCGGACTCGCAGCTAATGCTGCTATGGATCACACTACCGAGATGAGTGGATCAGTCTACAAATTCGACTTTTCCACCCGTAACAGAGACAGACAATACCGAGACCCCACCCCCAGAAGTCAACGAAAGACTCGATCTTTGTCTTAATCCAAGTGGTTCCTCTTCCTCACTCAGCGAAAGAACAGCACGCCTTAAGACATCGAGAGACTCGATAAGAATAAACGCGTCATCATCAAATTCTAAGTCAGCAATCTTAGTTTCACCAATGAGCGCTCTACTACACGATCAAGCCACCCTCCGGCCAAAACATTCAGTCTATGCAGACACTGAACAGAGCGGATGCGAAAATGGACGTACGGTAACTTCATCTAAATAGGCATATGAGTCTTCCAATTTATTTTCACAAATAAAAATTCTTATAACTCGTTGGAAACACGCAACACCATTTATAAAGCCGAAATTAAAATGTTTCAAATCAGAGTTTTGGTCATTTCTAAAATAATAAAAATGGCATCGGATGATTTAAATTTACGGTATATTCGTAATTATAGGTTTCAAACCGGCGACAGATTAGAGAAAACTCTGGGAGGGTGGAATTTTAGTGACCGAACAAACAGAGTCTGATTCGTGGACGATGCCACTGAAATCTATTTCAATTGTCGAATGTTTAAGCAGAAAAAAGAATTCTAAGAATAACGTCTATGCGGGGTGTCTGGAAAAAAAGTTTCAGAAAAAAGTCACTGAAAGAATTTTAGCTAGTGTAGCAAGTATATGTTCGCAGATTGCCTGTCTACCTTTAAGTACAGCAATTTGGTGGAGTATCAACAAGATCATGAATTTTCACATCGTTGGACTCACTTCTTTGGACCTTCTACCCCTACATCAGTTTTATACTGGCTCGCATTAGCCAGCCAAATAGCGCTTACATACTATTTTAAACTGTTTTGTATTTTTTCAAAATACTCGCATTTTGAACTATCTGAACTGTTTACAATGGTTTTCAACCATTTTAACGAACTTTTGGTTGTTCTCAGTCGATGCATTGAAAATTTCTATTTGACACTGTGTTGCTCATGTTGTTTTTTTACCCTTTTGCAATGCGCTTCCATTTTGTACATTTTTGTTATTACTATTTGTTGTACATATTCCTTCCTTGCTACAGTATTTTTCCTTTTTTTGGGTGTTTTCGTACCTTTCTCTCGCAGTCAATTTACTGGTCAGAGGGTATGTTCACAAATTGCCTACCTACTCTTACGCGTGTTGTCTGCAAGTGATCACATGACCTGGTCACGTAATGGTCGATTCCTTCTAGATTTACGCAGGCTATCATCCCATCACGTAACACACCAGCCGAGCGCAGGCAAATTTAAATTTATTCGCTGGAGACTAAAATCAACTTTAAAAAGAGGCTTTGCTCCCGTTTTTCTCCATTGTGGTGTGTAGGCATGGGCGAGTTCGGATCTCGGCAAAGAAGTAGCATTGGCGCATTCGTCTGCTCATGTCTTCCAGCAGAAGCCATGTCACGTATTTGTTTTCCTGTTCTACACCACATACATCAAGTTCGAACTACCTGAGAAACCAACATGTATATTTTCTGACAGTATCATTCATGCTATAACAACCTTTGCTGTACCTTCCATTAGGCGTTGAAATTAAATGTGGCCGTAAATTGCAATTCTTGTCTTCCTATTTCTTTTCGCTATTATACCTGACTCATTTGGAACCATGAAATTATAATGTTACCAGGGCCAGAGCACATTATTTCAACTCCTAAAATTAGTGACCGACCGACGTGATTTACTGTTGCAAGCGACGAGTAAATTCGTTCTTCGTGGAAGATAGATTTTCTTTTATCGGCGAAATTCTCTACATCTCAGAATTACTAGGCGAATGACTTGGTCAGAACTTTTACTGAACAGTCTGCTAGAGGTGTTCCTACCCGATAAACCTCACGGTTAATTTTTTTTTTCAACAATTCTCCATTTGCAAGTCCTTGCGTGCAAGATGTCGTTTCACATTCAAACACCACCTCTTCCTGCCACCTTTCACGCCCGTACAACGTCATTCTACTTTGCGAGATACTTTTGTCGTCTGCAATACAACATCCTCGTCCTCATCCCGTGTCATATTTGTTTTTTTTTTGTTTTGGTCGTCTACTATTCGCTTCATCATACTTCAACTTGGCCATCTTTGTTCGAACTGCTATTGGGAAAATGTTTGCCTCTGCGTTGGAAATTCTATTTCCCCATTTCCCACGACCGAAGAATTGGAGAACTTCAAATTTCTTTTTCAATTGTATGGCAGTTTTTATCCTGTATTTTCGGTCACTCTTTTTCAGCTCCGATGTCAGAGATTATGTGGAAGTTAAATCTCTGGCCGGTTAAATCTCATGATGGCATCTTGAGGTAACTTCTCTCTACTGTATCTTAGTTCCGCATTCACGTTCAACTTGACGCCCTGTCATAGCAGACACCGTCATTTTCCGCATCTTCACTTGTCACCTTCACACAGCATCGCATCCATTCGCGCTAATTCAAATTTGACGAACTCTTCTCCAATTGCTTTTCATCGACGTTTTGGATTCCAGCATCTCGTCACCACGATGCCAGTAGACTTTTTCGCCGCCTGCCAAGATTTTATTTCAACCTTGTTACCCTGTGGGAGATTCATGTCCCATTTCGCCACCAGCAAGTTACACCAACCAACTACTTATGATCAATTTTTCGCACCACCGCAAGCTCATTACGAACTTTCAGTTTGGCTTGTCATCGCAGTCATTTCTCCATTTCGTTTGACAAATGAACGACCAGTATGTATCTATTTATATCTTTTCTGCTCAACGAAAATACATTTTTTCCATGCTTTTTTGCCTTGTTTCTAGCCAGCAACTTTCATCTCCAAGACATTATATGTGTTACGCGTATATGGTTTAAGCGCGTACATTTTCTCATTTTTCTTTTCCAACTTACTCTAATTAGTCAACAGTTACCGCTTCATATCTTACTTTATGTATACCTGTACTCATCTTCTTGTGTCATTTCCTTCTCATACGAAGTCACAAGAATTTTCTCGTTGTGTTTTACTTCTATAGAAAAATTATCCTACCTTATACTATGACGTTGCTTTGCACACTACTGATTATATTGACTTTCAGCAATCTGGTGGAGCATCAACAAGATCATGAATTTTCGTATCATTAGACTCACTTCTTTGGACTTTCTACCCCTACATCAGTCTTATACTGGCCCGCATTGACCAGCCAAATAGCGCTTACATACTATTTTAAACTGTTTTGTATGTTTTCTAAAGACTCGCATTTTGAACTGTCTGAACCGTTTTCAGTAGTTCTCAACCATTTTTAACGAATTTTTGGTTATTCTCAGTGGGTGTATTGTCAAAAAAATTTTATAGGGGGAATCGCTTGACCCCCACCTCCCCAATTTTTTTTTTTTTTTTTTTTTTTTTTTTGGCGGTTTTTATTTTTGATATTGTGTTCTACATGTCCAGGTCGTACGAATAGCCCCCCCCCCCTCGCAACTTTAGATGTCAAAAAATTTTATAGGGGGAATCGCATGACCGTGATATGTAGAACACATTATCGAAAGCAAAAATCGCCAAAATTAAAAAATTAAAAAGTTACAGCGGTTTTCCCTCAGTGTCTAATCCCAATGTGCACCAGGAAGTTTATTTTGCAGGTAGCATTGACGCGTACGTCTGTTCTTGTCTTCCAGCAGAAGCCATGTTACTTATTTGTTTTTCTGTTCTACACTGCATACATCATCAAATTCCAACTGCCTAAGAAACCAATATGTATATTTTCTGACAGCATCATTAATGTTATACCGCATCCATTAGGCGTTGAAACACTGCCTCATGAAGATCACTGCTAGCTCTCACTGCGCACGCAACCGTGTGCTACCATCGGTTGGCGTGCTACAGAACTAGTCCGAGAGCTTTTTGATACTACCTCATATATACACGTGTGTGTGTGTGTTTGTTTATTCCAGAAACTCGATGTTCTGGAAAGGAAATGGTTAACATGGCACCAAGGAGTGGAACGACATAACACGGATAAATGATAAAACGAGATGCCCACAACAAAGATAACATGTCTGCAAGTATTTGAAGCAGGTCTCTGATTTTTTTCTGCTTCTTTTTTCTTCCACCAGTCCCAGAAATCTTGCAAAAGGTCATGAACGGTGCCGGCTTTAGAATTGGCACAGTCCTTAGATAAATAAAACTTGGATGTTCCATCTTAAAAAAAAAAAAGAAAACTACATCGAACCCCGCAAGAATTGAAGGATCTTTTCTGTTCGCGTCACACTTCTTGAAATTTTAAAATTTTCTACAGTTGAATGAACTGGATTAACATGAAATAAAGTGTCCTACTCAAGAACACAACAAACGGCTCGGTCTAGGAATCGAACTCACTATGTTATGATTGTGAGCCTGACGCTCTAACCACTGAGCCATGCACCTTTGCGACTACTGATTGACAAAAGTTCTCTGTCCTAAACTCAGTTGACCCAATAGTTAAGTTTGCACCACTGTGTGGCACTTCGGGCAAGCGCCTTCAGCTACAGTCCCGGTTCGACCAGAAATCGTTTTGAGTAGATCTGGTTGACCAGAAACTAGGAGTGGCTTTGTGGAAAGAAGTTTACTTCTCATCCACATGGTTCCGGGTTCAGTCTCACTGCCTGACACATTGGATAAGTGTCTACTTTAGTACCACGCCAGCCAAAGCCTTGTGAGCGGATTTTATAGACAGAAATTGAAAGAAGCTAGTCAGGTGTGTCACTGTCTCTTCGTCTTAACATCGCTTTACAGTTGTAAACGAGTGACACCGTCGTGCAAGTGGCGTCCTTCGGTTCCAGACTTCAGTGAGAACATGTTTGATAATGGAGAAATGTTATCTTGCTTGGAAACAGGCGAGGAGTGGCGACAGAAAGCGCATTCAGACGGAGAAAAATCAGCTTCAGCAAATTCCGTCCGACCCAGATCAGTTTAGCAGACAAGAAAAATACTCAAACCAAAATGAAGACAAGCTCCCATTCCTCACTATCGCAGGTGTAGCTATGTGCTCAGAAACTTGCTTCCTGACCTCATGGTCCTAGGTTCAGTCCCACTGCGTGGCACCTTGGGCAAATGACTTATATTATGGCCTCGAGCCGCTCAGTTCCTGGGGTCGATTTGTTCGTGTAAAACCTTTCAAGGCAGTGCCCCAGTATGGCCGCAGTCACACGACTAAAACAAAGTTAAAATGAAAGCACTGTCATCACCATCACCGCTGCTAACAAAAAACAAAATCAAAAGAAAACAAAAAAAAAAGAAGAGTACCACCCACGCAGACTACATGAAAATATACATAAAAAAAATCCAGCAACACTGAAACAATCGCGACGATCGATCTGTGGGACTGGCTTGAGAAAAGCAAAAAAAAAAAAAAACTAACAAAAAGCTCAAAAATACAACTATGGGAGATAACCGCTTCGTACGATATGATGTCAGTGACCTCCCTTGGCATGCTTACGAGCATGCGCATCTGTAGTCACACAGCCATGTTGAATAACAGACGCCTTTTGTTTTGGTGATGTTTTATCGTGGATATGGTTTATTACACTGACTGACACCTAATCGGCTTAATTAACTTCAAACAACACCTGCTTTATTTTTCTCACCTTTGTGATTTTTTTTCAGTGAAACTTAACATTGAAATACCTCTCTTAGGCTTTTTATTCATCAGGTAAGGACATAATTCTTTGAAGTTTCATTTATTATACAGATATTTTGGTTCCAGCATACCAGTTATATATATATATACATATGTACAGATATATATGTATAAATGTATGTAAAGTATGTATAGAAATATATGTGTGTATGTTTGGGTGCATGCATGTGTGTGTGTGTGTGTGAGTGTGTATGCGTATAGTGACGCCTGTGCGCTTATTTTTGTCGTCGGCTAAAAAAAAAAAAAAACAACAACAACAGCCGTGCTTTCGACTACTTTCACTTTCCGCAAAAGCAGAAGACAGTTGATCTGTACTTATGTGTACACCCACCACCGCATATATATAGACACACAAACATCCATGCATATATATATGTATATATATATATTATATTATATTATATAAATATGTAAATAATTTTGTATACACATTTCCATACAGACACCGTTGACACGCACGCACACGTTATAAATATACATAAATGCATATTTACATATATGCATGCATATATGTAAATATAATTGATGTGGAGGTTGTTAAAATAGATCATTGCGGATAAATTATTAGCGATGGAAAAAAAAAATTAAATACAAACTTTATCGTATTTCTTTCATTTATATTACGTTTTGTTTATTCCGAATACCCACCTACACGCGCCTTTCGTTGTGTGTATATATGCATGAATGCATCCACACACACACACACACACACACACATATATATATATTCACACACATATACGCTGAGAAACTCTTCCGAAAAATGCATTATTATCGATATCCAGTTTACATATGTATTTACATAAAAACCTGTATATAAGACACCCTTTCTCTCCATCATATATATATATATATATATATATATATATATAATTGGTTGTAGTGCAATCGCCGTAGATGCTTTACTTGTTTCGAGAATTAAATTCGCTGAAATTTTTCCAGGCTAAATTTATGTCTTTAGAAAGTAAGAATTTCAAATGTTAAATACGATAGCACAAACGTATGTTTTCATATATATATATATATATATATATATATATATATATATATATATATATATATATATATATATTGTACGTATGTATATATCACACGCTCACACACAAGAATATATATATATATATATATATATATATATATATATATATACAGTTCCATCTTAAGGCATGTGCACATGAACTTGTTGCCCGAGGACACCACTGGCCAAGAGGCCCAGTGCTGGTCTATGTGTGTTGGGGTTTGCAGCCAATAAATAAATACACGTCTCAGTGCATTGCTATGCGCATGGTGGCGCGTAAGGCTGTTAAGACAGCTTATATATATATATATATATATATATATATATATATATATTATTCTTGTTTCAGTCATTTGACTGCAGCCATGCTGGAGCACCAACTTTAGTCGAACAAATCGACCCTAGGACTTATTCTTTGTAACCCTTGTATTTATTCTGTCGGACTCTGTTTTGTCGAACCGCTAAGTTACGGGGACGTAAACACACCAACATCGATTGTCAAGCGATAGTGGGAGACAAGCACAGACACAAATAACAAATAAATGCACATATATATACACATATACAACGGGCTTCTTTCAGTTTCCGTCTACCAAATCCACTCACAAGGCTTTGGTTGGCCCGAGACTCTAGCAGAAGCCATTTGCCCAAGGTGCTGCGCAGTGGGACTGAACCCGGAACCATGTGGTTGGGAAGCAAGTTTCTTACCACACAGCCCCCCCCCCCACACACACACATACACATTCTCTCTTATCTATCTATCTATCTATCTATCTATCTATCTATCTATATAAAACCATAAGCATTATAAACCTAGTGGAGCCAACTCCACTCAAGGGTTGAACCTAGTTTATTTCTTTCAAAGTGAAAGTATGTGTTAGGAGAAAGAGAGAGAGAGAAGACTAATCAGTTGCCTGTATGTGACTTGTACTTTGTTTATCGACCCTGAATGAATGAAAGGAAAACGAGATGCATGGGATTGTAGTGTGAGATTATGAAAGTTGCAGAAAAGAGGTCTTGAAAAAAAAACAAATTATTAGGCTCATTATGAGATGCATTTTGACTTTGCGCCAAAAAGTACCACAGATGCTGTCTGCCTTGTGAGACAATTGCAGGAGTCTCTACATTGCATTCACTGACCCTGAGAAAGTTTTAACAAGATCCTTTACTCTGTTATCTGGTGGCTGCTAAGGAAATAAGAAGTAGATGAATAGCTTGTGTGGGCTGTACCAATGATGTACAGAAATGCTGTCAGCCAGTTGAGATAAAAAATGGGTTCAATGATGAATTTACAATGCATGAGTTTAAGATTGGCCATTTGTAGGTACTCTCGTATGCTGGAGGCCTTGATCTTACAGCAGAATATATGGAGGATTTTGGGGTAAGATTTCAGACATGGAAACAGAGCTTGGAATTAATGAGTCTTCAAGTAAATTCTGTGGAGGTACATAATTTAGTGTTGCACTTGTGATCATAAGATTGTGGTTCCAATTTCTGGACTGGGTGGCATGTTATGTTCTTGAGCAAAACACTTCATTCCACATTGCTCCAGTCCACTCAGCTGTAAATTAGTTCCAATTATAGCCAGGAAGTTAATCCTATTACGGACTGGTGTCTTGTTCAGGAGTGAGTGTTGCAATCTTAGTCATCTATATACCATGGAAACTAAATTAAGTCCTGACTTTATTAGTCATAAGGCTCATGAAAAAAGAATCAAATTTAGTCAAGACTAATGTTATGCTAAGAAGAAAGGTTGATTTCTGCTGTCATTAGGGAATGACCATGCATGGTATGTAGCAGAGGAGTAGTTAGACTATCCATACAGTGTTGTCAGTGTAAACAATGGATGCACAAGATTTGTAATGGAATCACCAGCAGGCTAACTGCAAGAATATCTTTATAAGTGGCATATGTACAATGACATCAACCATAAACAACATCCAGGAAATAGATTCTCTCAACTAACCTGTTGGCCTCTATAGAAGCAGTGAATAGTTTTTGTTATTTGGGTGATCTTATCAATAGCAGGAGTGGGTGCTCTGAAAGCGTAGTAGACCAGATGAGATTACGAATGGGCAGGGAAAAGTTCAGGGAGCTACTACCTTTGCTGGCCACAAAGCATCTCTCTCTCTCTGAGTGAAGGGCAGATTGTGATGCTTGGGTGCAAAATACAATGCTGCACATTAATGTAACTTGGGTTTTATGAATAAAAGATTTGAGAAAGTTACATCAATGAATGAAGTGACTGTGGATGACTGGATGTGTGAAAGATGGTGCACAAATTCCCCAAGATAAAATCTGTGTATCAGAGGAATCAAATGGTGTGTGCAAGAGAGTAAATTTTGTTTGTATGGACATGTGATGCAAATGGATGACAACAGCTGCATAAAAGTGCGCTGAACCATGGAATGGCTGGTGCCTGTGGAAGAGGAAGACCTGGTAAGAGGAAGTGGTGAAAATTGGTCCTAGGGTTGTCTTTTACTTATTTCAGTCATTTTTTTCTGTGACCATACTGGGGCACCTCCTTGAAGAGCTTATTTGAGCTAATCAACCCAAGACTTATTTTAAAATCTTATTCTATCAGTTTCTTTTGATGAACTGCTGAGTTACAGGTATGTAAACAAATCAACACTGGTTGTCAAGCAGTGGTGTGGGACACACACATATGAGAGACTAGACTGGCATATGGTACTGGAGGAAACCCACGTTCTAGGGCAAGCATTGCAGAAAGGACATTAAAACTGTTTAATCCTTTAGCATTTAAACCGGCCTTATCCGGCCCAAATTTTCTATTTCTTTCATGTTCAAACCATCCAGATCTGGCCTCTCATATCCTAGAATGACATCCTCAAAATAAACATTCACGTCATCAAATTCTCAGAGCTACAAGCTAATGCAGGATTAATTCAAAACAATGTGAATAAATAAGCATTACATTTGACAGAGTAATCTGAATGCTAAAGGGTTAAGGTGATTGGGATACTTTCACTGCGTTCATCTTTAGCTCTCATCTGCTACCTCTGTTACATTGTCATCTTTTTCTCTCACTCCTCTTGCTGTATTCTTCTACTGCTCATCAATGCTTGCCTCTTTTTTCCATCACTGACCCTCTCCATACAGCTAGTCTGGCTCCTTGTCACCTTCAGCCCTGTCTCATTTATGCACTCCTCTTCCTACCCACCTGTTGGTATTAATTCTTGTAATGTACTGGTGGGGGTGGGGCATAGTGCTGGATGCTTCCCCACCACTCAACCTGCTCCATCATCTGTACTGTTCTGTCTCTCACTTTCTCATTTCATTAACCTCCTACACTGGCCCATCCCATTTCCCTTGCCCCACCCAAATACCTGCCATCTCTGTTTCATTTTTTTTTACAACTACCCTTCCACAAAAAGGAGTATTCTTATCATCATACTTCAACACTTCTTGACGCCTTGCCCTAAAGTCTTCATTCTCTTGTTCTCACTATCAGTTGTAGGGGCTCTAGAAAAAAATGGGGGTCAGTCTACACTATAAAGTGGTTACTAAATCAAGCAGAGACAATGCAGAGTGAGAGGACTCTCTAGTCTTGTGAAGGGTTATGTGCTGGGGCTGAGAAAAAAAAATGCACCCAGTGCACTCAGTCAGCATGGTCTGCAGTTGATCTGAGGTTTCTGTGATGAGCTTGATGTGACCTATGAACTGGAGCTGCATTACTAGCTCACTGTTGGTTTTGACGACACATTACCATGCATACGGCATAGATATGTATTTGTTGTATATAGAATAAATTATAATTCAAGTTACATCCTCATGAAGCACACCTGTATATTCTTGCTATCAATTGTATGTAGATGTTTTATTTTAATTGAACATCATACATAAAAATTGTCAAGTATATTATTCACAGTCTGTATGTACTAAAACAAATATGGTATTATTTGGTGTTGAGGGGCTAAAGTATGGTCAACAGACAAGTATAGGTGAGTATAGGTGCCCTTGTTGATGCCAGGCACCCTTCCTATATATCCTTTTTCTGAAAAGCAGGTAAGAGTTGGTAACTGGAAGAAGTTCAGTCAGTAAAACATTTTCAAAATCAATTTATGTCTAGCATGGAAAAACAGATCTTAAATGAACAATCTTATGTATATCATGCACATGCACACATGAGGGTTTTACTGAATGTAATGCATAAGTGGGTTTGATTGTTTTTCTTAACTGATATCATTCAAACTGCACATGCTGGTAGAGAAACTTTTCCTCTATACAAAGGTACTATTGAACAAAGTCTACTTCCAAAGCAATGAATTTGTGCATTTCTTGAACCTAACTCTCAAAACCTCTTCTAAGAAAATCCGGGTGTGCCCTTCACTGTTATTTTCACCTCATCTACCATCATGTCATTGACCCTGAAAAATTTCCTTCACTGGCCTGAATAGGTAAATCACAGAGGGCACCAGATTTTGTCTGTATGGTATATGGGGGTGAGATGGTGGATGGGGACTACTCATGCCCCATTTGCTAATTTTCTGGTTTGTTGCCAAGATGTGTGTAGCCGCACATTGTCTTGGTGAATGTGGCTCAGTTTCAGATTCTTGATCAGTTTTTTCCTCTTTATGGCTTCTCTAAGCTTTCTAAATGCTTCATTGTACCTTTCTCTGTTCATGGTACAACTACATCCCAGAAAACCATAGAGAATGATGCCTTTGTCACAATGACTTTCTGTGCTGTATTGCTTGCTTGCATGTCACCGTCATGAAAATAGTGGTGGTTGTGTCCAGTCATCATCATCGTTTAACGTCCTCCTTCCATACTGGCATGGGTGAGACAATGTCCTGCAGAAACATGTCTGGCCATACAGAGAAGACACTTTGCTTGGAAACCAATGAGGTTTGGAGATAGGAAAGGCATGCAGCCATAGAAAATATCTGCTTCAGCAAATTCTGACCCATATATAAGTATGTACATACGTACATATGTATGTACATATGTACGTATGTAATACACATATTCTAAGTATGTATGTAATATACATATATATTCTATGTATATATGTATACATATATGCTGTGTGTGTGTGTGTGTGTGTGTATATATATATATATATATATATATATATATATGTATGTATGTATGTTGTATGATGATGTATGCCTGTGTTTGTGCATGTATTATATACATGCTGGTGTATATATATATATAGATATTATATACATATGTTGTATGTATGTGTATATGTACTTTTATGTTGTATGTATGCATACATATATGTTGTATGTGTGCATATATATATATATATATATATATATACACACACACACACACACATGTATGTGTATATGTGTATATCTGTGAGTGTGTGTATGTACACATATACATGTATGTGTAAGTATGCATACATGTATCTAACACCCATGGTTTCCTTTGGTTAATCATTCCACCAACACCACCATCACATAATTCACATATACATGAACGTCAACAAAATATTCATAATTTATATTGTCAGTGCATATGCCCTCATACAGACACGCACACTGATACAGTAATCCATAGACACACGCTTGCTTTCTATATCTCCTCTCTCTCATGCATATATATACGATGTAGGAACCACCTGCTTCTGTTTCTCATATGCATATTTAGCCCGAGGTCAGACCTGATCGACCAGATATATGATGAAGCACATTCCAACATTTCTGTTTGTTTAGAAGTATAATGGTGTCTATATTATCTAATGTGTCCTTTGATGCAGCTATTTCAGAAAAATTTGGCTCCTATATCTAGTACATCGAGTTGGGCTGCTGTCGGCACAGGCTGGGTGTGTAGTTAAAAAGCTTGCTTCCCAACCATGTGGTCTTGGGTTCGGTCCCACTGTCCAGTACCTTGGGCAAGTGTCAACTATAGCCCTTGGCCAACCTAAGCCTTGTGAGTGCATTTCATAGATGGAAACTGAAGAAGTGTTGGGTGTGTATGTGTTTGTGTGTGTGTGTATATATATATATATATATATATATATATATAAAATGTGGGTGTGTGTTTTTTGTCCCCACCCTAACTTGACAACTAGTGTTGGTTTATGTCCCTGTAGCTTAGCAGTTTGGCAAAAAAGTTCCATAATAGAATAAGTTCCAGGTTTAAAAAGCAATTAAATACTGGCTCAATTTGTTCCATTTAACCCTTTGAGTGGTGCCCCAGCCTGGCCACAGTCCAATGACTGAAACAAGTAAAAGATAAAATAAAAGATAAAATGTTGCTTTTGGGTTGTCCAAAGTCTTGTGGGTGAGATAGGGCAAACAGAAACAGTTTTGAAGCTTGTCAGATAATTAAAAACCTTTAATTTAAAGGCTCAGTCTGGGCATACATCAAACCTACTTGAGATAATGATTATATTAAGAATACACACCTTAGGTATACTCAGCCATTTATTTTTGTATAAGGTGTAAGGATCCACCAATGTAGAGGATGATGTTATTTATCATCATTGTTTTAATGTTCACCTCTCCGTGCTTGCATGGATGGAATTTGTTCGGGCAGATTATCTATAACTGGATGCTTTTCCTGTTGCCAATCCTCACCTGTTTCTCAGTAACCTAATACTTCGCCATGACTAGACATGTTTCCACAGAAGATTAGAAATGGACATCAATTGCATAACAATGACACTCATTTACAACCATCATGCAATGTCAAGGCAAGGAGACAGTAATAAACACACACACATCCATCCACATACACATCCATCCACATACACATCCATCCACATACATCCATCCACATACACATCCATCCTTCCATACGCACACATAAATATGACGGATTTCTTTTAGTTTTTGCTTATGAAATCCACTAATAAAACTTTGGTCAACACAGTGCAATAGTAGAAAAAACTTGCTCAAGGTACCATGCAGTGAAACTGAACTCAGAACCATGTAGTAGAAGCAAACTTCTTAAGCACACAGCAACCCTTTCTGCCTATATGATAATAATCATGACAATAGTAGTAAGTTGTCTTAACGAAGGCTTGAAAACAGGAGATTGTTTCAGGGGAGATAAAACGTTTAGATGCTGTGTCGTAACATTCTGTTTGAGTTGATAAAATACAAGCTGAACACTGGGTCGATGTAATTGATTAATCTTTACTCTTAGATTTCCTGGCATTGTGTCAAAATTTGAAAGAATTATGGTAATGCAGTCAAAGATGTGTATTTTTCTGTGTATAACAAGAAAAACAGTAAAAATTAATGTTTTATTCTTCATAATCTTCCTTTAATAACCATAATAATTATGATTTCTTTTATTGGCTACAAGAGCTTAAGACATTGAGGACTTTGTCAAAGATGAAATACAACATATTAAAAGTTGGGGTTTACGTCAATCAAAAGGGAAACCAACAACAATCAGGATATAACAAAAGAAATAAAAATAAAATTCAGAAAAATAAATACAATGCTGGGACAATACTCTTTTAATTTGCTACAAGGAAATAATTATTATTGTTATTTCTACTTGGGTCCAGTCTTTCATTCAATAAAATGCACACAAAGGTGCTACAAATATGAGTGGATAAATACAACAAAGTTATATAAAATAAAAGATGAAAGAGGTAGTACAAGAGCATAAATTTGTGGGAGAGTGTACAAATCGAAATCCCACACATGACTGTTACTTCTTATATCTATTCTAAGAAAGAGCAGCCAAATATCCCTCAAATGATGTGGCTGTGTAGTAAAAAGTTTGCTTCCCAACTACATGGGTCCAGATTCTGTCCCACTCTATGGCACCTTGGGCTAGTGTCTTCTACTATAAACCTCGGACTGAACAAAGCCTTATGAGTGGATTTTGTAGACAGAATCAGAAAGAAGCCCATTGTGTGTGGGTGTGTGTGTGTGTGTATGCACACACACACACACACACACGGATGTGTATTTGTCCTCTCCATCACCAGTAGACAACCGATGTGGGTGCGTTTATGTCCATATAGCTTAGCAGTTTGTCAAAGAGACTAAAACAATAAATACCAGACTATAAAAAAAAATAATAAATACTGGGGTTGATAAGTTTGAATAAAATTCTTCAAGGCAGTGCCCCAGTATGGCCACAATCAAATGGAAGAAATGCTGCTAAGCATTTTATCCAATGCTGTAATGATTCTGCCAGCTTGACCTCTTAATGATGATAATTCTACAAACGCACCATCACAGTCAACCTACTTACTTGGGCCAGCCTTGCTACATTCATCTACCTTTCAAGAAATCTATTGGGCACAGAGACCAGCACTGCCCTCTCCACCTTCCTAATATACAGAATGAACACAGAGATAATGGAGTCCTCCTGATATTCTCCAGGAAATTCTCCAGCTAGGGCCAATTAAGGAACCCTACAGATACAGTTTTGCCTTGACCACTAAGGGCACAAGCCTCCACCCATCTGTTGTTTACCAATCTACTGGTGCATGCTCAGAGGAGTTCCATTCCAATTTTGTCATGGTCATCCGTGTTTTGACTAATTTACTGGGGGAGAGAGTATTTCCCTTTCCAAGGGTTTGACCAAAGAAGGAAGTGTTTATCTTCACTCGTTTCAGCTTCATCCACTGCATAACCTCTTTCACCATAACCACCAGACAGACAAACACTGTCTGTCCCACCACCTTGTCAAAGGTGAGTAATGGGGCAATCCTTGTGATGGACTCAATTGAGAGCGACAGCAGCAGTTCAACATAACTCCACAAGCCAGCAATGTTCAGACAGTGGATGAGTGTATGCAGTACAATTTTGTCACTCTGTGCACATCTTGGACAGTCAAGCCTGATGGCTTTCCATGTTTGTCAGGTTTATTTCAAGCTGATAGTGCAGCCAATAGGTACTCTCAGGAATTTCTGAGATTCCCTGAAGTTATTGGTACTAGTCCCCAGCCCAAAAGTCGTCTGAAGTGGACCAGCCACGTCTTCCTCATCAATACCTAGAATTTCCCCAAGAGGCTCATCACTCCTACTCATACTTTGTTCATTAAAGTAGATGACAAGTGACTGGGTAACTTGCTGTAATTGAGAAGACACATCAGGCTAACTGAAATTGTTGTTTAGGGGCAGTGCCATTGACATGTACAAGACACCCATGCTGGGGACACACAAAGGCACCTGTGGCGGTGACATGTAAAAGGAACCCAGTACACTTTGTAGAGTGGTTGGCATTAGGAAGGGCATCCAGCTGTAGAAACCAAGCCAAAACAGACTGGAGCCTGGTGCAGCTCCCCAGCTTACTAGCTCCAGTCAACTTGTCTAACCCCTACTATCATGGAAAAATGGATGTTAAGTGAAAACAAAAAAATTAATATAAAAAACAAACGTGTGTGTGTGTGTGTGTGTGCATACACACACACACACACCCACACACAATGGGCTTCTTTCTGATTCTGTCTACAAAATCCACTCATAAGGCTTTGTTCAGTCCGAGATCAAGATTTCTTTAAATTTAAAGCAGTGTAACTGTATCATTAAGTTGTGACATGTGTATGTGATCCGTAACAGGCACTCATACTGGTGACACATAAAGGGCACCCATGCTGGTGACATGTAAATGGCACCCAGTACACTCTGGAATGGTTGGCCTTAGGAAGGGCATCCAGCCATAGAAACCAAGCCAAAACATATGCTCATGCATATTATATATAAACTATGAAGGATAGATTATATATGCACATTTGCTTATATATATAATATATACATATGAGTGCAATGTACATACAATGCCACATACCTGTTTGCTCATGAATGGGTGTATGTGTACACATGCATAGTATGCTTATGAATGCTATAATAGTAATAGAAACACGTTTCCTTTATATTCTCATCTATGTATAATTAAGATTCACTGCATCTACAACACATTAATATGGCATTTGTTTAAGCTTGTTGTATTTGTTCAACACGTGGTGGTCAGCTCTGATTGATCCCATTCCAGCTGTGACCATCCAGTGGTTCTCTTCAAACGTAATATTTCTAGAACTATGTTAATCAATGTTGGCTTTACTGTGAAAGTGAAGTTAAGTCTGATGTGAGGAATGTATGGGTGTTATTTCTAGCAGATGAAGTGATACAGCATTTTACTACATTTTAAAATATATTTATATTTATACACACACTCATATTTATACATACATACATACATACATACATACATACATACATATATATATATATATATATATATATATATATATACACACACACATGTATAATACACACATACATAGACACACATGCATGTATATATACTTAAACACGCATATATATACATACACACATCTACATATACACACACGTACAGTATCTATCTTATCTGCCTATCTTATATGTATGTCTGTCTATCTATCAATCTATATGCATATATACAGGTTATATTTATGCACACACACACACACACACACACACACACACACGCACACACACACAATAAATATATATGTGTGTGTGTAGACAACATATAAAAGTATAGTGTGAAATTATCATTTTTTTAACTGTCAACTTCAAAGCTGTGTTTATACAAATGTCTGCTTGCAGAAATATGTGATTGATTGATTGATTGATTGT
>NC_142951.1:8358765-8388765 GCF_046866305.1 Octopus bimaculoides
CTAAAAACAAAAGCATTTCCCTTCCGTGACAGGAGAGGATAAATGGATTATTGAAGACCAGAAAATCCACGATTGGAAAGTTTCTGGATTTCTAGAGCCACTGTGGATTGAGTGAAGAAAAATGACTGATAGAGTAGTATGGTAAATTTAATGGTTAGTTAGCTTGATTGATTAACACTTTGTTTCCTTATCTAATTCTCAGCATGTTTCACTAACTATCTTGTCCAGTTAGAAGGTTTCTTCTTAGTTGTTGCATTGCCAGCTGCTTCTTTATCAGTTAATAATAATAGCCTCTGTGTGTGTATGAATAAATTGGATGACAAGTGAACAAGAATTATACAATCAACTATATTGGCTTGCAGCTGTTCCTGCTATATGACACTGTGCACCCAGAGTGTTTGTACATCACTATATTAGCTTCTTGAGATCCATGGAAACTATTCATATTATGTTCTGTATTTGTCTAATGTTTTATTCTGAAGCATTGTAACAATAATTTTGCAATGCATAAGCTAAATCATAATGCCAACATACATTCATTTATATATATATATATATATATATATATATATATATATATATATATATATATATATATATTTGTATATATATATATATAAAACCAGTCAGTTTATTTTAATCATTAAATGTACTTTGTCTAATATTATATTGTAAAAGTGGGTTACACTTTTGGGAAATCCTTTCTCTCTCTCTCTCTGTCTTTATATATCTAAGTTGAGCTTTCAAAAAGCAGTAAATAGGTAGGACATCACAAATTTTTCCCTATTTTTTCTTTTCAATCTTCCTCTTTTGCTGGTTCCTTTCATTTGGTTTGACTCCATATCCATCATGAGTCTCATATCAATATAGTCTTCTACCTTATACACTGCAGCTGATTCCTCTTCTATCCAGTTTTTCTCTTAGCTCTGTTGTAGTCTGCCATTCATACACACTTCCATTACACATTCAGCAGAGCATGCTCATACATATATATATATAAATATATCGATATCAGTGAATAATTTCACTGGAAAAAGATACAATATATATATATATATATATATATATATATATATATATATATATATATATATATATATATATATATATATATATATAAATGAGAATGCAAGAAAAAAGAGCATGGAGATAAGGAAGTTAATAATAAACAGTTATTAACTTCCTTATCTCCATTTTCTTTGCTTCTTTTAAATGGCTATAAACTATATTGCATTATATATATCTATTGTTTTAAGGGAATTTCATTTCTCCAAAATACCAGGTATTGAACTAGTATTTCCTTGGTTGCAATCATCCCTTCACAAGGTTAACATATCCTCTAATATATATATATATATATATATATATATATATATATATATATATATAAGAGTAGTATAATTTCTTACATACTGAAATTAATAGTACAAAAAAAGGTTGCAAAAGAACTGTATCATATGGAAGTTATATAGTTGAATAAATCTATTTTCACTTCTCACACCTGACATTTTGCTTTATATATATAAATGTGCGTATGTATGGCTTTTCTGTGTTTTTGATGTACACTTGCTCTACAGAAACTGTTTAAACTGTTTTGTAATACAATTTACTAGTTATTGGTCGATTTCACTATCATTTCACAAGCAAAATTCCTTATGGTATTTCTTCTACTTCTTTATATTCTGATTTTGTCATTCATTCTTCCAGGATTGATAAAATGCAGTATCAGTCAAGTATTGAGTTAGGCTAATTATGCATTCCTCTCTCTCTCCAAATTTCTAATCTGCCTAAGTTTTATATATTTATAAGTTGTATATATTGTATGTACATTATCGAGTGATTGAGGGTACAATTGCTCACTGCAATTAGTAGAGAATCCTTGAGCTGTTTGAAATGTCTCTACTGACAGCTTTCCTAAATTCTGTGAAACACTTCGTTATAAGAATAAGTTTCATAAAATTCTTTAACAGATATAACGTCAATGTAAGTTGCAGCTGCATGGATAATTTCATCTCCTTTTTAGCTAGAATTAATAGGAAAGAAATAGTTCCCTCTCCCACAAATGATTCCTTGCCTTAGTGCAACAGTCTTAACAGGAGTTCATGCCTTCTTTACAGTAAGTGTCTTCAGAAAAAGAACTGTTTACTGTGCCAAGCTTTCCACAAATGATAACACCAATGCTACAAAATTCTGTTTTGGCTTTCCAGGGACTCATGAGTGAATGGGCAAATATAATGAATTAAGAACAAGGGTTGAGAAGTGGTTTGTGCTAAATGTTTGAGGGAAGATAGTGAAGAGTAGGTGATGGCTGTAGAGACTGGGTAGTGTTGTGGGCAAGATGTAGTGAATATTGGTCAAAGGTGATTAGGTGACAGATGACACAAATAAGTTGGAGGAAGATAGTAGAAAGTAGATAATGACTTACAATATAGGAAGGGATGAGGAGCAGCAGATTATTAATAATAATAATACAGTAGAGAGGGGAGGGATGAGAGGGAGATGACATTTGAGTGGGTAGGTTGCAAGTGTGTGATGGGAGAGGCAGACATAGTGCATAGTGAGTGAGAGATGTATAGTAGTGAAGAAGGGGTTACGTGGTACAGAAAGGTAATCAATGTAAAATATGAATGGAGAAGGACGATGTTAAAGAAAGATGGTTTCTTAAGAATATCCAAAACTTAAAAGCTTCATTTCCATAAACAAAACAAACATTTCTCGTCACTTGCATTGCTGAAGATACCCTTTATTTGATATGGGTATAAAGTAATCTGCAAAAAGAAAAAAAAGAAGAATAAGAAAAAACAATACTAAAATGTTTATTTTACGATAAGTATAGAAAAAGTACCCTCAAAGTGATTGGGTCAAAATGTGACAGGGCTTTCTTTCCAAGTTTCATAAATACAATGTATAAAGCTGTTGCTCACTTATACAACTTTAAACTGAATATAAAAAACATATATTAGTTGATAATTTAAGTTCAGTGGTCGGCTTCAGTAATGCATCTAACCTCTGATCTTCCCTGGCATTTGGTCCACTGTTATCGATGGAATAATATGTCTGTCTGTCTATCTACACACACACATGTATATGCATATGCACATACATAGTGAATATTTGTGTAAATATATATATATATATATATATATATATATATATATACTGACACAGACATGCAGATGATTTCCATTTTACTTTCGTAAATTTCTAGCAATATTCTTATTCTTTTTCCATTTCCCTTTTTTTAACTTTCCAACCTATTTTTGCTCAGCTGAAAATCAAAACACTTTGAAGTTATGGGACACTGATTTTTTTTGTTTTTGTTATTGTTTTCGTTTTTTTTTTGTTGTTTTACTTTTGTTGTTTGGAAATATCTTATGAATGGAAAATGTTTGAACTTATTGTTTTTACTTTTTACTGTTATTTTTTCTTTCTTTTTTTGTTTTGTTTTCAATGTTTTTTTGTCTTGTTTTTCATTTCTTTCGTTATTTTCTAGAGTGAGAATACGAATAGTCTATATTGTGTCTGTTTGTCTTTTTCACTCCTTCTTCTCTCTCTCTCTCTCTCTTACGCACACACATGCATACATAGGCATCATATATATTTCATTCAAATTCTGTCTATAATGAACACTTTTCTGATGCTAAAATTTGAATAATAAGAAAACTAGTGAACATTAATAATATATATATATATATATGTATATATGCCTGTCTCTCTATCATACTCTAACCTCTCAACACCTGGCATAAAGCCACCTCCCCCCTCTACTTCAACCTCACTCACTGGAAGGACTTTTCTTTGTCATACAAGTTACTTGGCAACCTAACTAGTGCTGGTGTCATGATAAAATGCCCAGTACACTTTGTAAAGTGGTTGCCATTATCAAGGGCATTCACCAGTAGAAACCATATCAAAATAGATATTGGAGCTCAATTGCAGTCTTCTATTCATTTAATCCTGTGAAACCATTCAATACATACTCTCTTCCTCTCTACCTCCCCCTCTCTCTGGTTAGGTAAACATGTACCTCCTTTATAGCAAGACACCCATCTCTGCCTCTCTGTCACATTCTAATCTTTCATCTGACACAAGATCACCTCCTTCAATGCCTTCTCTCCTTTCAAAATTCCTTGTCTTGCAAGTTACTTGGTGACCCTGCCAGTGCAGGTGCCACTTAGGGCATGAAGCTGTAAAAACCTTGCCAAAGTTGACCTTGCCTGTGCTGGTGCTACATAAAAAGCACTCAGTCCACTCTGCAAGGTGGTTGGTGTCAGGAAGGGCATCCAGCTGTAAAAACCATGCCAAAAGAAACACAGAAGCCTGGTCAGCTCCTATGAAAACCACCCAACCCATGCCAGCATGAAAGGGGGGCATTAAAGGATGATGACGACGACACACACACACACACACACACACACACACACACACACACACACACGAGAGGGTGCTGAAAAGTTCCTGGCTTTGGGTTAAAGAAAATACAGGAGGATGAGTTAATTGTGATTTTGTTCAATATATTCCCTTCTCAGATTCACACACTTATTCCAGCACTTCTTCAGTTTTTCTGTAAAAGAACTTAGAAGATTGTGCCTCCAACCAGGCCTTTCACAATATCCTTAAAGCTAGGAACCTTCAGCACCCCCTTATACATATATTTATCTTTTTATATCTGTTCTTTTCTTGGTAGTATAGGTTAGACAAATGGATTACTGAGTCATTGCTTTACTGCTGGATTTCCTTTTTGTTATTAACCCTTGTTTTCCAAATAAAGTACATCTTATTTCTAATGTTTTCAAAAGTAGGGGAAAATGACATCAAGGTTACTGTCTGTAGCTGAGCATTATTTGGAGATGTGCAAAAATAAACAAATGTACACACACACACACACACACACGTGTGTAGACATGGCTGTGTGGTTGAGAAGTTTGCTTCACAACCTCATGGTTTTGGGTTCAGTCCCACTGTGTGGAACCTTTGGTTGGTGTTTTCTGATATAGCCTTGGGACCAAAGCCTTAACTTATGAGTGGATGGTCGTGCATTGATGCTGATTAAGCAGACTTGTGTTCAAGGGGCTGCAGCCATAGTCATCCTGTTTTTTTTTTCTCTCTAGATAAAATGCTTCTTCTAGAAATACATCATCCAATGTTATTCTGTTTTAAGATAGAAATACATGGTTTGAGAGACTTGGTTGTTATTTCTGGCAGCTGAAATGAATACACATTGGGTCATGTTTGTGTGTGTATGTGTACATGTGTGTTCATATATGTGTGTGTGTGTGTGTGTGTGTGCATGTGTTTTGATGAATGTGTGCTTATGTCTTTGTGAAAATGGAGACCATAACAGCATACGTAATATTATCCCCATTGGGGGAATTACTTACATGTTAATATGTCATTAATTTTCCCCATTTTCATAAAATTCAAATATGGTTTATTTATTATTTTTGTTTTTCAATTTTAATTTTGTAAGTGCTGTATTCTGTTTCTTTATCATTTGATATAAAACACCCCCTGAAGAGATTTCAAATGGCTTGATTCTGTAAAGCTATTATCTCAAATGCTCTAAACTGTCATAAAATAATTTTTCATCTTCTTTGACTATTTCCAATAATAATAATAATGATAATGATAATAATAATAATAATTCTTTCTGCTATAGGCAGAAGGCCTGAAATTTTAGAGTAGGGGGCTAGTCGATTACATTGACCCCAGTGCTCAACCAGTACTTATTTTATCAACCTTAAAATGACAAAAGACAAAGTTGACCTCGGTGAATAATTACAATAATAATGGTTTCAAATTTTGGCACAATGCCAGCAATTTTGGGGGGAAGTTGATTACGTCTCCCCACCTCCCCAATGCTCAAATTGTACTTTGTTTTATCAACTCTGAAATGATGAAAGGCAAAATTGACCTTGGTGACATGAGAACTAAGAACATAAAGAGCTGAAAGATGTATTGCTAAGCCTTCTGTCTGATGCAGTAACAATTCTGCCAGCTTGTCACATTAATGGTTTCAAATTCTGGCACCAGCTACATGGTTTCAGGTTCAGTCCCACTGCGTGGCACCTTGGGCAAGTGTCTTCTGCTATAGCCTTGGGCTGACTGAAACTTTGTGATTGAATTTTGTAGGCGGAAGTTACTACTGCATGTGTATATGTCTGTGCCACTCTGAGAGAGAGAGAGAGAGAGAAAGAGAGAGGGGGAATATATATATATATATATATATATATATATGATGAGCTTTCAATTTCCCTCTACCAAATCCACTCTCAAGACTTTGGTCTGCCCGAGGCTATAGTAGAAGACACATGCCCAAGGTGCCATGAACTCAGAACCATGTTGCCACACAGTCATCAATTTATGGTTTCATACTTTATCCAGCATTGTCACATTATTGTACTTACTTGCACAGAATCAGAAATTTTTCACTACAGAAATACCTTATGATGAAACATAAAATTTTTTTTCCCTACAAAACATCCTTGTAAAATAGGGGTACATCATCTTATGCAAGGGTGCATCTTATATGATGGCAAATACGGTAAATATTTTTGTAGCAGTGTACATATCGCACTGAATATGTAGAAACTAAATTTGAACTCAGAACTGTGAAGTACTGAACTAATAAATCATGCAACCCTTTCTCCTTCATTCTTTTTTCATATCAAAATTGCTGTTTATAATCTAATACAATTCTCTGCAGACTCAGAGATTTTTTTCTTTCTTTCATTGTGTGTGTGTGTGTGTGTGTGTGTATGCATGTGCATGTCAGTGTGTAAATATGTATGTACAATGTTGTGTGTGTATATACACACACTTAGATAAATATACTTGCATGTCTGTATGTGTATATACATATATAAATATGTATATAAGTATATATATATATATATATATATATATATATATATATATATATATATATATATATATATATATATATATATAAATATGTATATAAGTATATATATATATATATATATATATATATGTATATAAGTATATATGCATGCTTGTACATAAGTATGCATTATATACATTGTGGCATGTCACAATGTATTTTTTTGTTTTACCAAAGTGAGAAGAAAACAAAACAAAAAAAAAATGTAATTGCATCCTGATTAACTTGGTGACAGTATAAATTGTAGATGGAGCTAAATGGAGGAGCTTCTGTTCCAATTTGCTCACATCACATAAATGGAAACCAGACATTAATTCTACAGAGCCATGTGGTGAAAATTTGTGTGCAGTGAAGTATCTTTGAAAATATCTAAGAGTTAACCACTTAAGTCATAAAATGTCTAAGAACTTCAATTATGAAGTCAAGACTCTATATGTTGAGATGTGCTGTGTTGCATCTTCCCTTCTTTAAAAATATATTCATAAAAGCAACATGTCTATGTATGTAGTGGTGTGTGTTTTTTTCCTTTGTTTTTATTTTTTTTCTGAATATATCAGATATTGAAATAATTTTTTTTTGTCTTCAAATTACATATATTTTGAATGAAAACAAAAAAAAGTGAGTTAATTTTCATAAAGTCTGAACAAAAAAAAAAAAAATGAAAATAAATAACTTCTTCGTTGAACTTGTTAAAACTTTAACAACTGATTGGCAGATATAGAAAGACCAAAATAAATAAATTTTTAAAAATAGGTATAAAAAAACCCATCATATCTAATGATTGAATTCTATTGCAGAAAATTGTTATATAATGATATAACAAAAAAGAATAAAACAAACTCAGGTGAAAAAAAAAAATTACTTGAAATATGACAATAAGGAAAAGTTAAAGCAATCTATTGTAAATGTTATGTTATTTAAAAAAATGAAGAAATTCTCCTCACAATGAGGTTTGCCTGAATACTATTGGGGAGAAAAACATCTTAAGATTTTGAGATTTTTGAGTTGGGGCCCTTCATTTGTGATGAATAAAGTTTGAGAAAAGATTAATGATCATCTCTGCCTTGCAGTAGCAGCTAATGAAAGAGTTTTTGCATAAAGTAGATAGATCTGTCTTTGTCAGTTTGACTTGTTCAGTGAAGGAAGGTACAAGTTTGATTGTGTGGTTAAGAAGATTCTTTCATGACCACATGTTTCCAGGTTCAACCCCACTACATGTTACTTTAAGTGTTCTTCTAATATAGTAATTCCTTTGATAGATGGAAGCTGTACAGAAGTCTATCGAGTGTGTATGTATATATAACAACAAAAATAGAGATAGAGAAAATCACATCTTTAATTGTAATTATATATATATACATATATATATATATATATATATATATATATATATATATGTGTGTGTATATGTTTCTGTGCATGTGGCTCTATGTCCAAGGCCGATAGGAAGCGGTCCAGCTTCCTAGGGCTAAATAGTAGCAGTATGATTCCCTTATTGGGACTGTCACTTTGAGTTGACAGTATACAACTGTTTTATGGTAACACTGCTGCTTAATTCTCTCTGTGAAATTTATAATTAGATCATTTCTAATTTTTGTAATCAGTGAATGTGTTTTCACTAAAAATATATATATTTGTGAGAGCTTGGCAGGCATTTTCAACCAGCTAGTGTTGCTACTTCAGGCTGATGACGAGCAATGACTCAGAAACATGTCCCTGAATGCACACTGAGCTGGGTGGAGGTGCTTGTCTCCCCCTTGCAGGAAATGTGTCAAGGCTGACAGGAAGTGGTCCAGCTTCCTAGGGCTAAATAGCAGCAGTATGATTCCCTTATTGGGACTGTCACATTGAGTTGACAGTATACAACTGCTTTATATATATATATATATATATATATATATATATATATAAAGGGGCTCTGTAAAGTGTGACACATAACCAAAGATTAGGTTCAGTAGTGGGTTCTAAACCCGCCTCCAGTAGCTAGTGTAGTATGACGTATTTATTGTGGGACACTGATGAGGTGAAGTACACGATGGCATAACATTTCTAAAACTTGTGTAACTATTTCGGCACTTTGATGAAACCTGTATGTTGTACATAGTATTAAATACCAAACCTGTTTTCTGCTTATATATTTGTGGGTATATAAGTGCATATATTTATGTGTACGTGTGTATGTTTCCCCTCTCAATTCAATTATCATGGTCTTGATTTTCATTTAGAGAGTAGCCAATAATGATATAAGCCATTTTAGAACAATATCAAAATATATTTTAATGGTATAGACAAAGGTGGAAGGAAAAACCTCATTACTCTTCAGACGGCCTCCAAGACTGCTGGGAAGAGAGGGAGGGAGGAAGTTATTCTCCGATCAGAGATCTGGCCTGAATGCTTACAACAGAGTGGATTCTGCTGAAAGTAGCTGAGAGTCTAGTGTTGTTAAACCAGGTAACAGGTCAAGTCTATCACCCATGACATCTAGCAGTATTGAGAGGTATTAGATAAAGAAATGAGATTATATGATGCACAACCTATGTCACTGAGGAGCGTTATCAATACACTGAAGGCAGACATGGTAGACTTGGTCAACTGAGCACTACATTTGCTCTCCCTTTTCATTTAGAATCAGTTGTTTGCATCTTAAAGTTGTTTGGTGTGAGTGAGGCTATTGATGTCACAGCTGTTTCTGTATATATGTGTTATATTTATTTGGACTAAGTGAGAAAGATGGTGTTTTTAATACATCGTTGAAGTAGTGCTCTGGGGTGTTGCACATGTGTTTGGATATTTGGAAGTGAAATTTCATGTAGTGATAGGGACTGTGAGGAATTGAAACTTCAGTTACTCTTAGCAGATATTGTAAAAGAATGGATCTGATATAGCTAAAAGGGAAAAGTGTAGTGTTTTTACTATCTCTTAGATATAAAAACTCCATGTAAGGTTTTTAACCATCATTAAATTAGGTGAGTCACATGTAGGTTTTTTTTTCTCTAAAAATCACATGAAGTTTATAACTACTATTTAATTATGAAAGTTATAAATAGGCTTTTAAATTATGAGAATTAACCCTTTAGCACTTAAACCAGCCATATCCGGCCAAAATATGCTACCTGTTTTATGTTCTAACCAGTTAGATCCAGCCCATCTCACCTCAAAATATACAATCTCATCATCAAAATTTCAAAGCTACAAAATAATGCATGATTAATTAAAAAACAATGTAAATGAAAAAGCATTATATTTGACAGAATAATCTGAAAAAAAAAAAAAGAGTTAAATCTAGGGTTTTTGGGTTGTGTTAATATAATTTCAATAGCTAGAGGCCTAATCCGCATGCAAAATTGAAGCGTATGCTTGTATGAGATGAATGGATCATATGCTGAGTGGAAAGGAGATATACATGCACATGCGTACACATGCGCACGCGTGCACACACACACACACACACACACACACTGTAGAAGAGGAAAATAATAACTGACTTTAGAGGTGGGAAGGAAAAATTTAAAACCAAGTAAGAATTCTTCAATGAGAACTCGGAGAACAGGAATTCACTGATATGGAACTGCTAAGTAGATTCTTCCTAGCCTATGCTTACTCCAGAAATCTAGATATTTCTTTAAAAGTATTGATGATGATGGTGAAGAAAGATTAGCACAGTAGTTTCTATATCATTATGCTGGATAATTTCAATATTGCCAGCATTATAATGTGAAGGAATATCTTGAAGAAACCAATTACATAAAATTGCACTCTTACCAGAATTGTTCTCTTACCAGAATTGTTCTCTTACCATTCAAGTTATTAAGCCGTGTTAAACACTGCATCTCCAATCCATTGGAAAGATTTCTTTCTGAGATTATGCTTTATTAGCATAATCATCATCTTTGTCCTCATTATCGTCTGTCTCTTTACTGTCATTATTTTGTGTATCATCATTTATACTATCTTTCCATCAAAATCATCAAAAAAAAACCCAAAAAACCCCACAAAATTATATTGAATATTTAATTAAGATTCCCTACTGCCATTAACTTTGATGCATTTCTCTCTTCTGTCAAGTTGTCTTCCCTTGGCTTGTATTTATTACCACAATAAGCTCTGCTTTTTAAAGTACCAAATTTTTCCATCTTCACTTATCCTTCATGTTTTCTCTCACTTGTAAGACATAAATGAGACAACCCGAGCCAAACTAGTGTCCTACCTAAATGATGGAAATGCAAGATTTACCTGTCATTCAAATACATCTAACTCTGCAAAATCTAAAGATTTTTGGCACTGTTCCCATTGAACAATAGAAATCCATATAGATATTAGCTAGAACTAGATCCACATGTTGAATGTAGCCTTCCCTCGTTAAAGGAGAAAAACAACTTGGTTTTGGGTTGAGTCCCACTGCATAGAATCTTAGACGAATTTTCAATAGCCCTGTGCTGGTCAAGATTTGTGGGTGAATTCAGTAGACAGAAACAGAAAGAAGCCTGTTGTGTGTTTGTTCACATTTGTGAACTATGAAAATTATGAGCTACAAGTGTTGATGTTAGTTCTCATGTCAACAAATCATCTGCTAGCTTTTTACTCTGAAGATGTGCGAAATAAGAGATCCCTTATTTGATAAACAGGTAAGGCTTAGCAACAAGAATGACAACTGGCTGAAAAACAATGCTTCAATAATATGATATTCATCTAAGCCATGTTAAATTGGAAAAACAGATATGAAACAAGCAAACGATATCTATCTATACACATCATCATCATCATCATCATCATCGTTTAACGTCCGCTTTCCATTCTGGCATGGGTTGGACGATTTGACTGAGGACTGGTGAAACCGGATGGCAGCACCAGGCTCCAATCTAATTTGGCAGAGTTTCTACAGCTGGATGCCCTTCCTAACGCCAACCACTCAGAGAGTGTAGTGGGTGCTTTTACGTGTCACCCGCACGAAAACGGCCACGCTCGAAATGGTGTCTTTTATGTGCCACCCGCACAAGCCAGTCCAGGGGCACTGGCAACGATCTCGCTCGAAAATCCTACGGGAGCCAGTCAGGCGGTACTGGCAACGGCCACGCTCAAAATGGTGCATCTCATGTGCCACCCGCACAAGAACCAGTCCAGGGGCACTGGCAACGATCTTACTTGGCTTGCCGGGTCTTCTCACGCACAGCACATTTCCAAAGGTCTCGGTCAGTAGTCATCGCCTCGGTGAGGCCCAATGTACGAAGGTCTTGCCTCACCACCTCAGCCCAGGTCTTCCTGGGCCTACCTCTTCCACGGGTTCCCTCAACTGTTAGCGTGTGGCACTTTTTCACGCAGCTATCCTCATCCATTCTCACTTTTTCACGCAGCTATCCTCATCCTACACACACACTATATATATATATATATATATATATATATATATGTATATATAATTTTTTTTTATGTCTTGCAAGTACTTGGTGACTGTCAGTGCAGGTGCCACTTAAAAGCACCAAGTCCACACTGTAAAGTGGTTGGTGTTCGGAAGAGCATCCAGCTATAAAAACCTTACCAAAATTGACCTTGCCTGTGCTGGTGCCACATAAAAAGCACTAAGTCCACTCTGCTGAGTGGTTGATGTTAGGAAGGGCATCCAGCTGTAAAAATCCTGCGAAAACAGTCACAGAAGTCTGCTACAGGCTTCTGCCTGGCTGGCTCTTGTGAAACCATCCCACCCATGCTAGCATGGAAGGCAGACATTAAACGATGATGATAATGATAAATAACTTGACATGAGAAACCATATATATCATCTTTATTCATGATGTAAACAATATATATGTATGTATTGCAAGTTACTTGGTGTTCTCACTGGTGCTGGTGCCATGTAAAGAGCACCCCATACACTCTGTAAAATGGTTGGTATTAGGAAGGGTATCGAGCTGTAGGAACTATGCTAAAGTAGACAGTAGAAATTTGCAGTCTTCTGACTTGCCAGCTTATATCAAACTGTCCAATGCATGCCAGCATGGAAGGAAGATGTTAAATGATAATGGTGAAATGAAGATTTATGTATGTAGATAGGCACAGATGTGACTGTGTGGCTAAGAAGCTTGTTCCCAGTCATATAACACATGGGAAAGCGTCTTCTACCTTAGCCCTGGGCTAATCAAAACCTTGTGATTGTGTTTAATGGACAGAAGCTGAATAAAGGCGGCGAACTGGCAGAAACGTTAGCACGCTGGGCGAAGTGCTTAGCGGTATTTTGTCTGCCGTTACATTCTGAGTTTAAATTCCGCCGAGGTCGACTTTGCCTTTCATCCTTTCGGGGTCGATAAATTAAGTACCAGTTACGCACTGGGGTCGATGTAATCGACTTAATCTCTTTGTCCTTGTTTGTCCCCTCTATGTTTAGCCCCCTTGTGGGCAATAAAGAAATAAGAAGCTGAATAAAGTCTGTCATTTATAAATGTTTGTGTGTGTGTATGTTTGTGTATGATGGTGGTATATGAGCATCACTGTTATACAAGTGATGTTGCTCATTTCCAGGCTTCCATATAAACGTGTCTGGCCTTGGGGAAATATTAACTTGCTTGGAAACATTTGAGGGTTGGTGACAGGAGCAACATCCGGCCATAGAAAATCTTTTTCTACAAATTCTATAAGATCCATGCAAGCATGGAAAAGTGGATGCTGAATGATGATGATGATGATGATGTTATGGTGTTTTCTTATAATAAAGAAGTGTCTAGAGTAAGCAAGTGTCTCTTTTTCAGTTTATGTGGCATGACAGAGTAACTGACAAAACAGTATTGATGTGACGTGTGGACATCCATTTACTATATTACTATATTCAAAATCATATCCGTAAGACATGCTATAACTATGAAATAATACTGGCTATTTATAAATAAAATCTCTTTCAGCTCTAGGAATTTTCCATGAAAGACACTGGTGGTGGTGATGGTAGTGGTGGTGGTGGTGGTGGTGGTGGTGGTGGTGGTGTGTGTTATGACAATCACAATATACATAATCAGAGAAGACCCAGCAAGCCAAGTAAGATCGTTGCCAGTGCCCCTGGACTGGTTCTTGTGCGGGTGGCACATGAGATGCACCATTTTGAGCGTGGCCGTTGCCAGTACCGCCTGACTGGCTCCTGTAGGATTTTCGAGCGAGATCGTTGCCAGTGCCCCTGGACTGGCTTGTGCGGGTGGCACATAAAAGACACCATTTCGAGCGTGGCCGTTTTCGTGCGGGTGACACGTAAAAGCACCCACTACACTCTCTGAGTGGTTGGCGTTAGGAAGGGCATCCAGCTGTAGAAACTCTGCCAAATCAGACTGGAGCCTGGTGTTGCCATCCGGTTTCACCAGTCCTCAGTCAAATCGTCCAACCCATGCTAGCATGGAAAGCGGACGTTAAACGATGATGATGATGATGATGATATTTTCATATTCTGAGTCTATGAGATGTGATAGTTTGTCAAAATTTGACGATGACCTAATAACTACCAATAAATATGTAAAAAAAAAACAACAAAAAATGAACTTAAGAAGGTGAGAAAGAAAGAAGAAAATGGAAGAAGAAGGTGCTTAGTTATAATGTTTGTTCATTGTTGATCAATGAAGACACTGACTTAAAACCATTCAGCATCTCAACTGAGGACACATTCACACAAGAAGGGGTGGGCAGGCAAAGACTCACTACTGTTCCTGCATATAGAACACCCTTTATGTACCCGAAACAATGGAAGTGATGTTATCTTATTGTAGCAAATGTGTGATAGCCTCATCACCACAATGAAAGGTTCACCATATGAAGTTCTAAGAAGTTGCAGCCGTAACTAATAACTAACTACTGAGGACCATAACTAACTACACAACACTTCAACAAGGGATGTGGTTGCATGGTAGAGAGCTTATAACTCTGACTGCTCTCAACTACATTACACCTACCATGCACCTGTAACAATGGCTCCAGCAGGATTTCATTTTCACAACAAATGCACAGAATACCTCAGCCACAACAACAAGACCTTTCAACCATTAGCTGGAGGTCTGTTAGACTAGTGCAAGTTTCCTTTATAAACTGAGAAAGAACTGTGTGTGCATCAAACTCTCATTCTCACTCAATATGCATGGTGACAAAATAGTTAAGACAACCCAGCTTGTATGAAAATGCAGTGTTGGTGTGTCTGTTTCTGTAGCTTTGTGGTTTGGCAAAGAGATCGATAGAATAAGTACCGGGTATAAAGAAAAAAATGAAGTAGGGTTGATTAATTTGACTAAAAATTCTTGAAGGCAGTGCTCCAGAATGGCCACATTCTAATGACTGAAACGAGTAGAAGATAAAATATATACACACATATTACACTCAGACAGTTTCTGTCTACCAAATCCATTCACAAGTCTTTGGTTGACATGGGACTATAGTAGGTGCCATACAGTGGGACTGAACCTGAAACCATGTGGTTTCTCCTTCAGTGGAAGAAAAATGTATTGTATACTAAAAATTTATAATTGTAATTGTAATGCCTTTTTTCCTTTAGTCTTCAATGGAGTGAGTTTAGTTATATTTGTTAGTTTATCAGAATCTTTATTTCTAATTTGTATATTTGTAGTAGGTGTGGTGAGAGATTTAAATGCTTTGTGCTAAATAAGGAAAAATAAAAGTAAAAAAAAAAAAAATTAAAAAAAGAACTGTAAAATAGAATTACTTTCTATCTTAATGAATTGAAAAAATCATTTACGACATTTAAATTGATTTTCTTTTGATTGAATCAGTGTTTTATGATAGTGAAAGGGTTAATTTTTTGTTTTTGTTTTTAATATCATTCTATACCAAATTCTCTACCAAGAATATATTTTCAGGATGTTAAAGATTAGAATTATATTTAAATAAAATTTGATTTTAAGTTCTATTAAAACTGAGACTTGTGTGTATGTGTGTGTGTGTATATATATATATATATATATATATATATATATATTATATATATATATATATAATAATATTAGGGACAAAATCCAAAATTACAGGTAAAAAACTCAATTAAAATCAATTTATAAAAAATTAAAATTAAATTGAGCCTTATAGATAAAGTATATATAAAATATATAGTTTTAGGGAAAATAACCAATTTTCAAGAACTCATCGATGAAAATCCACTATCATATATAGTGATATATTATATTATATTATATTATATTATATTTATCTTATGATATTTACTTTACTTTATATTATACTCATTTATTGTGCTTTTAATTATTAATTTTTCTATATGTGATAGTGGATTTTCATCGATGAGTTCTTGAAAATTGGTTATTTTCCCTAAAACTATATATATATATATATATATATATATATAAAAATATATATCATCATCATCGTTTAACGTCAGTTTTCCATGCTTGCATGGGTTTGACGGTTTGACTGGGGACTGGCAAGCCAGGAGGCCGCACCAGGCTCCACTCTGATCTGGTAGTATTTCTACAGCTAGATGCCCTTCTTAATGCCAACCACTCCGAGAGTGTAGTGGGTGCTTTCTACATGCCACTGGCATGGAAGCCAGTAAGGCGGAACTGGCATTGGCCACGTTCAGATGGTGCTTTTTACTTGCCACCGGCACGGGGAGCCAGTCAGGTGGCACAGGCAACAACCCACACGTGCATTGTGCTTATTGCATGCCACCAGCATGGAAGCCAGTCAGGCAGCACTGGCATCGGCCACAACTACAGTTTCCATTTGATTGTGATTTGATTTGAATTTTGATCCTGATTTTGCTTGACTCAATAGGTCTCCTCAAGCACAGAATGTCGCCCAATGATTCAAAGGTACATTTTGGGGAAGGCCAGTTTATGGGATTACCTTAGGTTTCCTGTCCATAAAAGGTTTAGCTTTATGGAGTATCGTCAGGTCCCAAAACCTGTTACTGGCCTTCCCCATTTCTAATATAAAATATATTTTTAATATAGAGTGTGCTGAGTAGTTGGTGACATAACTGTGTGGTTATGAAGCTTGCTTTGCAACCATGTGGATTTAGGTTCTGTCTCACTGCATGACATTTTGGGCAAGTGTCTTTTACTATAGTTCCAGGCTGACCAATGCCTTGTGAGTGAATTTGTAAAATGGAAATTGTGGAAGCCTATCATGTTAACGTGTATGTGTGTTGGTTTGTTCATGTCCCTGTATGATGAAATTTTTATTATATCCATTATGTAAATATTTAAGCTAGTTTTGCATGTTTTATTTATTTTCTTTTTTTTCTTAAAAAATGTTAGTCATACTATTTTAAAAAAAAAAAAAGAAAAAAAGATGGCATGTCAGCCTTGATAATCAAACAAACTGAAAAGTCAGAATGATTTTAGATTTTTGGTTCTATTTATGTATTTAAAAAAAAAAATGTATTCATGTAAAATCCATATCCATACACAAGTTGTTTCCACCTGAAAGAGAAAGAGGGAACCCAATATTTAAAAAAAAAAAACTCATTATTATTATTATTATTATTATTATTATTATTATTATTATTATTATTATTATTATTATTATTATTTTTTATTTTTGGTATAAATGGCTCTTTGGCAATCAATCAAGTATATCTTGATAGCTTTGATGGATATTCTCCAAAATAAGCCAGTAAAAGTCTGAAAATAATCTGAAAAGCTTTCTTACTTTGTCTGCTTTTTTTCCCCCCTCATTTTTTTTTTTTTAAATCTTTTCTTCATTTTCACTGTGAATATTAAGTGACTGAGGAAAATTGGACAGAGTATATGTTTCTCTGATGTCATGTTTTAGTGAAATTGCATAGGTAAAGACAGACAGGAGAAGCAATATATATATATATATATATATATATATATATATATATATATATATAATATATATGTATGTATATATGAAATATGCACTGAAAAAAAAATCATTTGTGGTCATTTGTTTTTGAATTGGTTTAAATTGAACATGTCAAAGACGAAACAGTAGTTCTTTCTGTTCACTCTTTCCCAACCAATATTTTTAATGCAATACCCTGTTTGTATTTTAATTAGTTTTCTTTTTTAAATAATCAAAAATAGATTTGGAGGGATATAATGAAATAAATTTTACATTATTAAGCTGGTAATCCCACCAAGATCAGCTTTGCTTTTGTTATAATGGAGTTGATAAAGTATAAATCAGGTGCTGTTGACGAAGTCAATGGGCAGTTAGTTAGTGGAGACATTAATGATTTGGAAGGAATGCTCTTTGGTTTTTGTTCAGGCTGTCAACACACTGAGTTCAAATTCTGCTAAGGTCAACTTTGATTTTTAATCTCTCATGGTTAATAAATAATCTTTCCAGTACTAGGTTAGCTTGACTTTCTTTCTCTGTGGCAGAAATCCAGCTGTGTTCATTCCTGGAAAGAGAGGGGTTTAACCAGATTTAAAATGCCCAAAATGTGCTTTATATTGTGACATAACCTCTATGGCACCTTGAAAAGTTGCAGGCTCAGGGAAGAAAGGAACCTGTCTCTTGAAATAATGATATAATGAACTTATTGTATACATTGCTCAGGTGCACACAATTCATCAGAAAAAGTAACCAAAACTGCATGAACAGTACATAGAATATACACAGTAAGTGAACAGTGAATGTCTCTCTACAGAGAAAAAAAAAAAACTTGGGTGTTGGCGAATTTCAGGAACATGAAAATTTTGAAGGATATAGTGTCTTGACAGCTAACAACTGATATGAGTAGTTAATACCATGCTTTAGCAATTCTGAGCATGAGAAAATGTTTCTGAAAGTCATGGGTGCTGTGTTGCTTTTTGATTTTGTAAGCATGTCTGTGTGGCATGAAAATTGCTTCCCAGCCACATTGTTTCGGATTGTGGCACCTTGGGCAAGTGTCTTTCACTATTGACTCGTGAGTGGATTTGGTAAACAGAAACTGAAAGAAGCTTGTCATATATAGATAGGTATATATCTATGTGTGTGTCTGTGTTAGCCCCCTCCCTTGCCATCACCGCTTGACAACAGGTGTTGGTGTCTTTGACGTCCCCATAACTTAACGGTTCAGCAAAAGAGAAATTATATTCTTTTCTAAGTGAAAATTTACGATAAAATTTTCACTTTTATATTTCGTAATGATTGATTATCTGACCTGCCCCACCATTGAGTTTTATATAAAAATAAAGCTAAAACATTCTTCTACATGCTTATATGATTTTTAACAAAACTTAGAATATGGCGCCCGAGTGCATTGAACTGGAACAAAGGCTGCCTTTCAGCAGGCAAAAAAAGACAAAAACGGGACAAACTTTGAAAATGCATGAAAATACCAGGGTGTTCGAGGGACCCTGACATGATATGTAACCATCAGATTTTAAAACTATATGAGAAGAAAGTTCATACCCAAAGCTTTCAAATTATATATAATTCTCTATGGAAGATATTTATTTTCACATGAAAAGAATAAAGCAAAAAAAACGTGTTTTTTTGTGTCCCACACTGGCTGTCTCCAATTTACGGCGTTCTATAGTGATACCTAATTAAAGCAATACATTGCTATATATTTGGTTCAAAATTCAACCTTGGTAAATAGTTTCAGGCTGTAGTCACTTATTAAATTAAGAGGTACTGTGAGTGAATAAAAGATAAATAATTTAATTTCATATATTTTTTACTTTTTTTCAATATCCCCCCCCCCCCCCTCCGCCCTTTATCTGTCTTGAGTCTGTTTCTATCTGCAAGCAGTGCAATTAACACCTTGAAAAGGCATTTAACTCTGTTTGCCCAAGGCTTTACGTTTAATAGAGAAAAATTGTTAATTAAAATTTTAATTGTGGTAGTGATGACTATAGTGGTGTGAATTTATTAAATTTTGTGAAAATTCTTTGAGATTTTATGTCAAGACAAACTCACAATGCTCTAGAGATTCTACCATAGATTTCAGTTCAGTGGATCTCAGTTAGTTTCATTAAAGATCATATCTTTCATGTCATCGTTCAAACCCAGGTCAGTGCTGATCAAGCAAGTATATGATCAGAAGCATTTTAACCATCACCATCCTGTAATTTTATTTCAGGACTATCTAATGTATCCTCATTTGTATTAATAAATTCTCTTTCTGAAGCAATTTTTGCTTCATTTAATGTTAAGATAGTAGTTGGGGTTGTCTACAAAATATATGTATGGTTCCTTTGATTTTTGGAAAATTGTATAATGGGTTCCACACCAAAATAAATTTTGGAACCAGTGCTAACTATTTATAAGTTTTTTGTAGATAAAAATAAAGACAAATACACACTGCTAACACAAAAGTCAGACACAATATTGACTTGTAAATCTTTAATATACTTGTTGATATACCATGGTTGCAAAATGAAATATTGGGTCCTTGCTAGCTATTGATGTTTAAGTCCTAACTGTATCACACTCAATAAGAAGCTTCACATTGATAACTCAATCTGCTAAAAATAGCCAAGTTTTCCTCAAATAACATTCTGAAAGAAAAGAAGGACACATTTTGGTAATGTAGTTCTGGATAGATAATTCTAATTTTGGCACAAGGTTAGCAGTTTTTTTAGAGGCTGAGGCAAATTGATTATATCAATCCCAATACTTGGCTGGTATTTTATTTTATTGACTGCAACAGGATGGACAGTAAAGTTGACCTTGGTGGCATCTGAACTCAGAATGGAAAGCCAGAAGAAATGTTGCTAAGAATTTTTTCTGGCACAATAACAATTCTTACTGTCTTAGTCCTGGATATATAGATAAGATGGATGATCAAGGCTGGGATGTCTTTGAATATAGACAAACTTAATCATAACTGAACAACAACAACAACAACAACAATAATGATATTTCCAGAGAAAAAAAAAAAAAGTTATTTGAAAATTTCCATCAAAAATAAATAGACTAAAAGGTCAAGGCAAAATACAAAACAATCAACAAATTACTAAAACATTCAGATTCCATGACCCGGAGGGAGCTTTGATGTGGCTTTTAAGATGTCTGAGTATCAACATTTTGATTTTAACTTCATCTTTTAATCTATTTGATGGTTACAACATCACTTAAATGTTCTTTTATGGATTGTTGTTGTTTGCTCAGAGACACAGACAGTGAACAAAAGTTTATTTTAATGCTGTGTTTTATGGACATAATGGTTTCATTGTTTAAACTAAATATTCCTGTTCATAGCTGTTAAGTGATGTCATGCACTGTTCAGAGGTGGCAGGAAGTCATCATCATCAACCGTATGGGTTGGACTGTTTGACAGGATCCAACAAGTCACAAGACTGTATTAAGAACCAATGCCATCTTTTACATGGTTTCTATGGCTGGATGCCCTTCCTTATGCCAACCACTTTTTAGAGTCTACTGGTTGCATTTTCCCTGCTACCAGCTCCAGTGATGTCACCAAGTAACTTGCAAGACAAAAAGAAAAAGCTCCTTCAATTGAGTGTGGTGGTGGTGGGGGATGTATATGAGTGATCGAGAAGTGGCTTTATGCCAGGTTTTCAAATGTTCGAGTATGATAGCGGGATGAGTACAGGTTGTCTCACTATAGAAGAGATTCATGGCTACTCAGCATTTAGGGTGGTTGTGTGTAATTGGAAAGAAGATGGAGATTGTGGTACCGAGGTGCCAGAGTGAATGCTCAAGGTACAAGTGAGCACAAGAGAGAACCCAGAGAGTGGATCAGGGGGAAGAGAAAGTAGGTAATTTCATTAAGAGTGTAGAGAATGTGTTACAGCTGGCCAGAAATGGGGATGGAAGAGAATGTAGTGAGTGGTGAACAAAAGTGAAAATGTGATTGAGGAGAAATATTGATATGGAGAGAGAAGATTAGGTGAGAGGGATAGAAGTGGCTCAGGAAGGAGGATAGATTAGAAAGGAGAGGGATGATGTGCAAGGTGATGTACAGTGACAAAGATGGAGGTCAGAAGTACACAAGGGTGGCTGTAATAAATGGGGTGACAGTGGTGGGAGGTGGCATCAATGGTAGATATGAGAGGGTGTAGTGAATGAAAGCGGATATGAGAAGTGTTAAAGGTAAGGTGGCAAGCAGGTAGAATCGTTAGCAGGTTGGGTGAAATGCTTAGTGGCATTTCGTCCATCTTTATATTCTGTGTTCAAATTCTGCTGAGGCCGACTTAGCATTTCATCCTTTTGGGGTTGATAAAATAAGTACCAGTAGAGTACTGGGGTTGATGTAATTGACTTCACTACTCTGCCGAGCCATGTTGAGCCAGAGTGACAGAATTGACTCATCAAACCAGAATCATCTCAAGCTCAAATTCCTGGCCTCCACATGAGACAGTGGTTGGTGAAGAAAACATGCTGAGGCCTCGTTTTGTAGTAGACTGAACATGGGCAACCCAATCCAAAAAAGATGAGGTATGCCAGGTCTAAGATATAGTGCTGAAGAGAGAGGGAAATATAATTGAAGGTGCAGAAAAAGGATGATTGGTGAAAAATACTGTGGGTAGGAATGAGAGTGAGGGATGGATATTAATAGGAAGTGGTTCCAATGTGAGATGATAAGTGTTATTTAACCCGAGGTCATCTCTGAGCAAGCAAACTTATGTTCAAAAGTATTGTGTGTCTTCCCTGGACAGGGTTTCCCAACGTCTTTATATGACTGTTACGTATCAATAACTAGTAATTATAATTGTCTGAACATGTTGATTGCTTATAAATCAGCTGCTAAAAAGATATTTATGCATTTGTTGCTTTAATTCCATGTTAGTTCTAATTAGACTAACCATTAACTAAAAAACGTCCCAGTTATGACCAGCCTGTTTTATTTCCATGCATAGAGGACTACATTATTTACTGCATCCTTTTTTTTTTAAGATAATAGGTTGAGATTGAAGTGGTATTTAACTTCTGTTTCTGGCAGGACAAGTAACTATGTAGAGGAACCCTCATTGTGTTGTGTTTGTAAATTAATGTGACTGATGTGGCTGGGGGCACTTACTCTGCTTCTAAGTTGTGTGCCCAGTTGAATGTGTGCTTCATCTCTTATATCATTAACTGCTTATCACTTTAAACCAGAGATTAAATGATTTAATTTTTCCTGTTGTGTAGTATTTAGTGAATGTTGTGCTTGATCAGATATGAAACCAGCTAATCATGTTTAGAATGTGTCTTGAAAGAAACTTATGTTTGAATCAGCATTGAAACATCAAAAGTTCAAACATGACTTGTCTAAATGTTTCATCTGTAATAAAAGAGCCAGTAGATGCAGTGTGTTAGTGAATGAGTCAGTCTTTGACAATCAATCAAATGGTTTTTCTCACTATGCAGTCTAGTATGTTTATACATGTGTGTGTGTGTGTGTGTGTGTGTGTGTGTGTGTGTGTGTGTGTGGTAGCAGCAATGTTTTAGTTACTAAACCCCCTTCTCTTTCTTAGTTTAATGATGATGAGAAGATGCTTTCAATGAGATCAACACCAGTGATTGGCTGATATTTTATTCACCCTGCCAATTTTGTGTGGCTGGCCACATTCTCCATTCAGCTAATCAATGGTACTTGAAAACAGCCATGACTTGGGATCCACCTGTCGGCCACTGTAAAAGGGATAGGCTGAAAATCACTTGGTGGTAGGCATTTCTTGATTACTGACCTGAAGACAGTCAACATTATGTAGCATGAAGGAGTAAGAGAAGCAGCTGACCAAACAAGGGGAAGAAGCTTGCCATCCAATGTGCTGAAGATCATAAGAGGCTTAAGCCAAAAAAAAAAAGAAAAAAAGCTAGAAATGTGAAAGTATATTCAACCAGGAGTGTACATGTGAGTAACAGCAACAGTGGTCCCAGATAACTGAGCAATACTTCCATATGAGTCACATGAGTGTTTCATAGAAGATTGGCAATTGATCAGAGTGGAAATATATTTTGGTCCAGAAAACTCGATACTATCCCATCACCTCTTCATAACTATAATGGATAAAGGTGCTGCTATGCTACATATTTGGCATAACTTCTGAAGTTGGGTGTTTTTCCTAACGCCAACCACTTATCGTGAGTGAACTGGGAACGTTGTATCATAGCACCAGCACTAAAGAGCTTGTCTTCTCAGTCATACGTTGTTTCTATTCCTTCACCAAACACTTGGCAGTGTACTCTACCTTTTGTCATGATAACGGTGCAATCAATTACATCAGTTCCACTACTGGTCTGGTATTTTATTTCATTGAACACATAAAGAAGAGAGACACATAGTCAACCCTGCTTGGATTTGAACCTAGACTTTATATAGATAATGGTAAATATTGCATGGCATTTTAGCAGTTTCATTTCTAATACTTTTGATTATGATCTGTCTTGTTTATGCACTAATGTCTATTATGCCGCAGTGTCTTCTTTGCTCCTTCATTCCACAAAATGTTGACTGTGTTAGGGTCATCAGGAAATTCCTCCCACTAAGATCGTGAGATCATGGTTTCAATTCCTAGATGGGCTGATGTATTGTGTTCTCGAGCAAAACATTTCATCTCACATTGCTTTGCGATCACTTCAACATCTGATGTGTGGTACACAAAGCACCTACTCAGGAAACATTGAGTTGATGGAGAGAGTGATCTAATGTGCAGCACAAACATTTGACCACTATAAACAATTCATTTGGGCAGGTCATTCGGCAAAAGCTGAATGCTTGTTCATTATCTTCAGTGGGAGAGTTTATCACACACACACACACACACACACACATACATATACTTACATGCATATATGTATACATGAATATATATACATGTATGTATGTATATCTCCATACATATATGTGCGTGTGTGTGTACGAGTGTACATAGCTGTATATAGAATATATATTTCCAGCTATGCATATATGCATACCTAATCACCCTCACAATACATTCATTCGAAGATATGCTTACTTATCTATATCTGTATCCATCCATTCATCTCTCTTTCTCTCTCTCTCTCTCTCTCTCTCTCTTTGTGTGTATGGGTGCATACAACCTCTGGATTTAATTATCACATTGTGAAAATGAATGACAAATCCAAAACAAAGAATCAGAAAAGTAATAAAGAAATTATGGAAAAAAAAAAAAAAAATTACAAATAAGTGAAAGACAACCAAATATGTTTTAAAGGTTTGGCTTTAAGTCTGTTTTCCTAATGTAATTAAATCCAACTTCGTATTGTAAAGGAAAAATATGACGGAATTAAGGAGTGGAAGGAAATAACTTGGTTTCTTGACTTTGTTTTGAAGTTGCTTGGATGTTTGTAAATTATTCCATTCTCTTTTGCTCTCCCTTTCTTTTTCTTATTTCTCTTAACGTTTCTGTTTACGCTTATATTTTTGGGGAAATATGTTGTCATTCTAGGAAATAGCATCTCTTTTCTTGCATTTGTTTCTGTTCAACTATCTGGCTTATCGGAACTAGTCGGATAGGATAGAGTATCTTTTGTATCATATTTTCACTCAGTTGTCTCCTCTCATCTTTCATATCCCAACATAAGTGACAAGGGATTATCTATGTAACTCGGGTGGAACAAATAGCATGCAAGGGAATTTTTTGTTGTTGTTGTTGTTTGCAAGCCCTTGTTTATTGAGTTTCTTGCCTATATTTACATTTTTTACTGGTCTAAATCCCAAAACTACACACACACCCTCTACATAAAGAAAAAAATTGGGTGCCATTATTTTTATCATGTTTGTTTGATTGACTGTTTGGGTGTCTTTTCTGACATCTAAGCAAGTATTGAAGCCCCAGGAAATCAAAGTTTCATATTTTGTATGATACATGTCTAGATATTTTTGATGCATGACTGTGTGGTAAGAAGCTTGCTTCCTAACCACATGATTCCAGGTTCTGTCCCACTACTCTTCTACTATAGCCTCAGGCTGACCAAAGCCTTGTGAGTGGATTTTGTAGACAGAAACTGAAAGAAGCGCATCATTATATATATATATGTGTGTGTGTGTGTATGTGTCTGGATTTGTGTAGTTATGGGCATGAAGTTATATACATAATATATATGTCTGTATATATAATGTATTACCATTTGCTGTTGCACTGGACATTAGGTAATCAATTATCTAATGACTGTGTTTGTCGGAGATGGCTAGTCTGGAAAAAATGACAACTGCTCTCTGTTACTAGAGGTAAAGGGTCCTACCCACTCACCAGATGTAACTCTTTCTCACTTCAAGTAATAGAGAGCAGTTGCCATTTTTTCCATACCAGCCATGTCGGTCAAGCACACTTATTAAATAATCTGATTTCCTAATATCCTGTGTGAAGTCGATTTGTAAGATTGGCTGTAATGGCTCCATAATACTATATATATATATTGATTAATATACCATCTCTATTGATAAATACACAAGTGCATATTGTTTTGACTTACAGATTCTAAGACAACCACACGCACACACACACACGAGGGGGTGCTGAAAAGTTCTGGTTTTGGGTAAAGGAAAATTCAGGAGGATCTGTTAATTACGATTTTATTCAACATATTCCCCTCTCAGGTTCATACAATTATTTCAGCAGTCCTTAAATTTTTCTAAACCCTGTAAAAGAACTTGGAAGTTTAGGCCTCCAACCAGGCCTTTCACAATACCCTTAAAGCCAGGAACTTTTCAGCACCACCTCATATATATATATATATATATATATATATATATATATATATATATATATATGAGCGGGTGCCGAAAAGTTCCTGGCTTATAAAATATTATTATTTACAGATTTGTAAAATCAACACAGCTTACCAAAAAACAAAACAAAACATTGCATATATATATATATATATATATATATATATATATATATATATATATATACATATACATACATACATATCCACATTCATAATTTCTATCTATTTCTTAAATGGAATGAAAAAAAAACTGATGACAGGTAAATGTTTAGCCACTTTCAAATCTGATTCAGTAGACATATGAACAAATGTACGCCAGTCAAGACCATCTTGTCTATCCTCAAATCTGATCTCAAACTAAACAAAGAAAGACTGATGACAGGTAAATAGTCTTTTATGAAAACTTCCTGTATTTTTTTCACCTCTCCACCTAGAAAGAATCAATATTTATTTCATTGATATCTGTAGATTTATATTATTTTCATTTTAATTCTGGGCAAAAGACATCTTTATCTATTTTGCACAGCTGTCTGTATCATTTACATTATATAAGGTAGCAATGGAAAATACATAACTACAAAATGGGGAGAAATTTGGTTGATGATAATGGTATTAAAAACAGAAAGAAAATTGAGTAACATCAAAAAATTAAAAAAAAAGTGAATAATAATCAGAATAAGACACTCAAAGATTGAATATAAATTAATGAAATATTCCCAATTGTTACTATATTTTTTTAGTATATATACATATATATATATATATATATATATATATATATATATATATTTTTTTTTTGATTTAGTAATTGAATATTTTGTAATTATGTCCTTTCATTGCTAAAACTGGTTTTCAAAATTATGGTCTTTGTCTCTTTTTGAACAGTTTTTTTCTTTTTTAAATTTATATACAAGAACACAAACATTGTAATTACCCACTTGTTCAAACTTAATTTATGAAGATATATATATATCTGTGTGTGTGTGTGTGTGTGTGTGTGTGTGTGTGTGTGTGTGTGTGTGTATGTGATTATATATGCATTTGTATAGATATGTCTACACATACTTGTGTAGACATATCTGTGTCTACATATATGCACACACACACATGCATGCATGTGCACACGTGTGTGTGTGCATATATATGTGTGTATGTAGATGAAAATGGGAAAATGGATTTTCCATCATTTTCAGTGATGAGTATTTCAGTTATTCAATCATCTGAATGACATGCTCATTATATTAACTTTATAAGTAACTGAATATTCCACAACATCCTTAACTTGACACAGTGTGTGATAAAGCTAAGTACCAAACTTAAAAAATAAATACTGTGGTAAATTTATTTGACTAAAAACCCTTAAAGGCAGTGCCCCGTGATGACTGCATTTCAGTGAATAAAACAAGTAAAAGATAAATATGATACTTCATCACCACTTATATCACTTTCTAGCTTCAACCCATAACCTCTCTTGTAAAATGCTAGGAGTCATGTTGCTCCAATAGAATAAATGCCAATCTTAAAGAAAACTACTGGGGTCAGTTTGTTTGACTAAACCCTTGAAGGCAGTGCCTTAGCATGGCTGCAGTTGACTGAATGAAACAAGTAAAAGATATGTATAAGACATAAAGAAAAATGATCTCTGTTTCAGATGCACATTTCTTTTAATGGTGTAACTATGTTTTTCTTATTGTTTAGTCTTTGGTCAGCTCTAATTGAACATAGGTGCTGCCTATGATCAAAATAACTCCATCCGTGACAAACCCATATTTTTGGCTGACTTTTTGTTCTGCATTATCTAATGTGTTATTTGTTTCCTAAGATGATATATGATGCGATTTGAATGAGATCGGTCTGTTATTTTTAGCATGTTGAGTAAACATATTGAGACTCTCTTGTTGTTTTATTAAAATGAAGTAAAGTATGCTAAATTAGGAGACTGGTGACAAAGTAGTTCAATTTACTATTTTGATATTGCTTCATACCATTTAATTCCGAAGGATCTTTTCAGATAAAGTGAGAGAAATATAATTTTCTAAGCAAGAGAGAGAGAGAGAGGTCGTGATGATAAGAGAGAAAGTCAGTGAATGAAAGAAAAACAAACATTTAAAAGAAACAAAATAAAAAAAGGACATTAGTATAATGTTAGTACAAGTCTGCAAATTTAAAATATTGTAGCTTGAAGTTGTAATGTATTAAATCTCTTTTCTGAAATTATTGCATTTGTGTTTCATCACCGCAGTAACAGGAGGTGAGAGCGGAGAAGGGAATTTCTCCCAAGCTTAGTATCCAGTTGTTGTCCACCTTGGAATTATAGGTCAATGGTTGGCTTGATTCTAATTATTGATTATATGGAAGTTGTGAAGAAATTCTGGTGTCTGTTTTTATATATTGGAAAGATCTTTTATGCAACTGGGGAAAAGGAGTGAAATAAAAGAAGAGTGTGTGTGTGTGTGTGTGTGTCTGTATTCCACTTGATAGAAAAAGGAAAAAAAGGAGAAAAATTGGCCTTGTTTAGCACAGATGAAGTGAATTGGTTGGAATTTAACTGGTTTTTTTTTTTTTTTAGTACCATCACACTTAAGTTGTTTCTGATAATTCATATAGCAATAGTTCTTCTATACAGCTATATGGCTTACTAAATAAAGATACCAAATGTCCCTCATATTACACCATCTACTGCTTTTTTAACAACAGCAAAAAAAAAAAAGATGGAGACAGGCATTGGATAGTATTGTCTTGGATATACAAAAGAGATGGCGTCATCAAGGCTGGAATGGATTTGGATCATAAGTCTGCTTGAAATGTACTGTCTTGGGACTAAATGTTAGCAACTGAATCTGTAATCTGGAGGTGCAACTGTGTGTGTGTATGTGTGAATTGGTGGCTCAGGTAATTACATGTCCAAATGCATTTATATAATAGCTCTCTGTCACATATTCAAACATGAAAATGAGACTGAATTGAACACTATCTCTTTGGTTTCTTATAGTGCAGACATGCTGAGGTATTTTTATTTATTTATTAAAAATAATAAGAGAAGAAAAAATACTTAATCAGAGAGGAGACACTCCTGATGATTTTGCAGAGCTTTCAAGGCTGATAATGGAAGATCACGATACCCCAGATCAGAGACTTTGTCTAAATGTTTACAATAGAAAAAATAGAGGACTCCACTCAAAGTACCCTAAGGGCAAGATGATTGCATTGAAATAGGGTTTTGGTCATGTATTATTATTCATTGGCAGAATCATTACCGTACGGTATTTAGTTACAACATTTTCTGAGTTCAAATCCTGCCAAGGTCAGTTTTGCCTTTCATCTTTTCAGGGTCTATAAAATTGATCCAATATCAAGTACTGGAGTCAGTTTAATCAACTGTTCCCTTCCCACCAATTTTCTTCTCTTGGGCCTATATTAGAAACACTTTATTACAAGCGAAGTCATTAGAACATTGAACAAAATGCTTTGGAATATTTTGCCGTGGCTTCTAAATTATG
>NC_142951.1:8393765-8496265 GCF_046866305.1 Octopus bimaculoides
CCAATCTAATTTGGCAGAGTTTCTACAGCTGGATGCCCTTCCTAACGCCAACCACTCAGAGAGTGTAGTGGGTGCTTTTACATGTCACCTGCACGAAAACGGCCACGCTCGAAATGGTGTCTTTTATGTGCCACCCGCACAAGCCAGTCCAGGGGCACTGGCAACGATCTCACTCGAAAATCCTACGGGAGCCAGTCAGGCGGTACTGGCAACGGCCACGCTCAAAATGGTGCATCTCATGTGCCACCCGCACATATATAAATATTGTCGTAAGTTAAGGTGACAAGCTGGCAGAATCATTAACATGTTGGGCAAAATGCTTAGTGAGATTTCTTCTGCTTCTTTACCTTCTGGGTTTGAATTCTGCCAAGGTCGACTTTACCATTTATTTTTTTCGAATTGATGAAATATGTACCAGCTGAGCACTGGGATAGATGTGATTGATTTATCCCCTCCACCAAAATTCTTAGCCTTGTGCTAATAATGGTTTGAAAACATTATTATTGCTAGTTGTGTGAATTTCTTTCTGTACATCAGTTTATATATACAATTATTCTTCGCTATATTGCAGTTCACCTGTCACGGTTTATTATTTAAGCCTATGTCGATTCCTCGGTGGTGTTGTTTTGCATTTATAATAAAATTAATATATACAGATTATAGAAATAATAAAAAAAAATATACAGTACAATACTGTTTCTACTTCATGGATTTTCACCTATCATGGGGGGTTTGGGAACGTAACACCTGCAATAGTCAAGGGATTACTGTACTTCTATTCTTTTTCTAGTTTCAATGAATGAGATTGAATGTTTTTATCAATGATATAGACCCTTGTACTTGATATGGAATTCATTTTATCAATCTCTATTATGTGAATGGCTATGTCCCTTCACTTTACTGATTTAGATACTGACTGGTATTTTAGTCTAGTATATGCAAACAGATGTGCATACACATATATGTGGTATAGCTGTGTGGTTGGGAAGTTTACTTTGCAACCATATGATTATTGGTTCCTTTGCACTGCATGAAAACTTGGGTAAATGTCTTCTATATAGATGTGTGTGAAACTTCTATACAATCTTTTACTTGTGTGTATGATGAGCTTCTGTCTATAACAAGTTTCTCTCAGTTGTCATTGGTCCATCTTGGGTTGACTTATGGTGGAAGATACTTGGCCAAGATGCTGAGAAGTGAGATTGAACCTACAATATAGCTGTATAGCCATGTGAAAGCACATACATTTTAACTAATTCTCATGGTCAAAGTATGAAAATAACTGTGTATTTGTATAAGTATCCAATGAATTATTATCTTCCTTTTCATTATTATTTTTCTATTTTTCTTCTTAATGAAAAAGTTAAAAATAATTATAGTTAGAAATATTTAGAAGTGAATTTTATTAAGAAAAAAATTTCTTTTTGAAACTTTTTCATTTATCTTATTATCATTATCATTATTATTATTGTTGTTGTTATTTTCTGTATTATTGCTGTTGTTGATACGACAGAATTAATTTTTATTTTTATCTCATGTCATATAAACACAGCAGTAAATTTTAATGGTTCCAGATAGCTTCTTCCTAGAAAGAAAATAAAATAAAAACCAAAATACGAATAATAAAAATTTCAATTTTCTGTTGAGTGAGGTATTTTTTTTCTTTTCTTTTTTTTGTTATTTATTTATTTATTTTTTTAATATATTTTTAGAAATTATTCTCTATCACATACTTATATCAAGAATTTCCCTTTGAAAACAAAGAAATGACATTTTTTTTTATAAATAAAAAGTTAAACTCCAATATATATATATATATATATATATACACACACACATTTATATACATGCACACACACACACACACACACACATATATATATATATATATATATATATATATATATATATATATAGACACACACGTGTGTGTGAGTGGGGAGTGGCTATGTGTATGTGGGGAGTGGCTATGTGTATGTGTGTATCTATACACACACACACACACACACACACACACACACACACAATGTGCACATTATGTAATGCTTATATATATATATATATATATATATGCACACATGCTCATAACACATCCATATGTACATATATTATACAAACACATCCACACATATACATATGTATATATACTTTTCATCATCATTAATCCTGTTCATTTATGTATATTCTAGTTTGTGTGTGTGTGTGTGTGTCTTTGATTCTACTGAAATCTGTCCAGCTTTTATCATTTTACATAAGCTTTTATTATTATTATTAGTATTATTATTATTATTATTATTATTATTATTATTATTATTCAATAAAACTCTAAAATAACAGCAACAAAATTTAACAACAAACACAACTATACTGACAATAAGAACAATAAAAATTAACAATAACAATAAGAGAAATACGCATAAGATGATAACATTAGCAACAATACAAAATATTCCAAATTTTCTCCTTATCCTCTCCATCTTTCAATCTATCCAAGATTTGTCAAAAGTAAGAATTTTTTTCTTTTTCCTATTGTTAAATGTTTCTCTTTTCTTTCTTTCTTTCCTTTTGTCTCTTTCACTTTCAGATCATTCACAACTTTCTTGCATCCTTCTCTTGTCTATTTTTGATAAAAGAAACAATTTGAATTTACTTAGAAATGTTTCAGCTGATGGCAAATTAGTAAAGTCGTTATAGTGTAGGATAGATGAAGGAGACGTAAAGCCTTGTGTTATCTTTTCCAGTTTTGTGCACTCTGAATTCAATATCTACTGAAATTGTCATCATTTTCATGTCCACTTTTCCATGCTTGCATGGGTCAGATGGAATTCATTGAGGGGCATTTTTCTATAGCTGGATACCCTTACTGTTGCAAACACTTAACTGCACCTAAGTAAGGTAATATTTCTCCATGACCAGACATGTTTCCATGAAGATTGGGAATGAAGGGTTCCACTTGCATAACAGACATTCATTAAAACTATCATGTGATGTCAAGTCAAGCTGTATTGGCCTTTGCTTTTCCCTTGGATAACATCAGTGGCATGGAGAGGGGAGGCTGTTATGCATGGGTGACTGCTGGTCTTCCACAAACAACCTTGCCCGAACTTGTGCCTCGGAGGGTTACTTTCTAGGTGCAATCCCATGGTGACTCATGACCGAAGGGGGTCTCCTCCTAAAGGGTTAAAATGAGACTGAGGTAGAAGACATTTGACCAATGTGGTGACCTGTGGAATCAAACCAGAGGTCAAAGTTATGAAACCATGACTGTTGGATATTTCATAAGCCTTTACACATTCACATGTCTTCCAAATTTCATTCATGAGAGAGTGTCCCGGAATAATCTCAGTTCAGTGACTGAAACAATGATTTCAAATTTTGACACAAGGCCAGCAATTTCAGAGGAAGTGGGTAAGTTGATTACGTCGACCCTAGTGTTCAACTGGTACTTATTTTGTTGACCCCAAAAGGATGAAAGGCAAAGCTGACCTTGGTGAAATTTGAATTTAGAACATGAAGACGGACAAAATGCTTAAGCATTTTGTCCAGCATGATAACGGTTTTGCCTGCTTACTGCCAACTGAAACAATAATGTGTGTGTGTGTTTGTGTTGGAGTAGGTCTGTAGAAGAAAAAGTAAAGATAGTCAAATCAGGATGAAGTGAAGAACTTAATCCTAATGAAAGATTTGGATGATAGTCAGAAAAACTTGAATAATTAGATTTGTTGTCTTAAATGTAGAGATGGTTTGAATCCAGAACTATTTGTTATTTGTAATGCTATATTCTGTAAACACACATATGTGAAAAAGAATACAAACTCACACAAATGCACACATATATATACAAGTGCACACGCACATGTGCATACAGGCAAGTGCACACAGTGTCTTGATAAATGTATAAATACATCTGATAATAAACCTTTTGTTAACATATATGTGTATCCTGCAGGCAATGTTACAATGTCCATCCTCCTTCTCGTCGTCCTTCTCTGCCAGAGGAGGATAGATGTGAGCAGTGTTCCATGTTGATAGGTCACTGTGGCTAATTAATTTACATTTGCTTATTTAGGTGGTCAAAAGTTGTCATGTCATTTTCTTGTAGAAGTTAATATATCTGTACGGTTTATAGCAGATACAGTGTTTGAATACAAGTGATGTTACACCTTTGTTCTGTCTCTTATATTGCATGTATATACATACATATATATATATATATATGTTAATTCTCTAAATGAAGTATTAACAGTAACTGCACGATAAAGTGTAGTATATTGCCACTTAAGTGTGGCTGACCCCTAGGGGTGGATGTTACTGTTGCTTTTAGCCCCAGGAGGACATCTCCTCCAGCTGGCTTATCGACGAAGGGAAATAACCCTGAAATCCGGATATGTTCGTGCTGCTGGTCGAGGTGAGAGGGATAACTCCCTTGGCAAACAGGACACAGTCGTGTGTCGATAAGCCAGCTGGAGGAGATGTCCTCCTGGGGCTAAAAGCAACAGTAACATCCACCCCTAGGGGTCAGCCACACTTAAGTGGCAATATACTACACTTTATATATATATATATATATATATATATATATATATATATATATATATATATATTGATGATAAATGTGTGTATATATATATATATATATATATATATATATATATATATATATATATATATTGATGATAAAGAGCCTAATTGTGAATGTAACAAGAGACGCTTACAATGAGCCCAGGACATATACTGAGCTGTACGAAGAGATGATGCGTCATAAACAACAAATAACTTTGATTAAATTCTTCACTCCTCAAGCTGATATTTATAGCAATCAACTATAAGGTACTAAATGTTGTCCCTCATCCTCCTAGTAATGCTCATTTCACCACCACCCTTCACACAGTAGTCAACATCTTTTGTGTTAAGAATGTACTCTTAGAATATTATGATTCTTATTAATTTCCTAGCATATTCCTCTTGAAATGTTTTTGTGCTTTTATGTATTTATACTATACCATGTATGTTTAGAAATAGTTATTCTCATGCATAAAGGTGATCATGTTGTTTGTTCTCTTTTCTTTTCTTGTGCTTCTTTTTCTTTTTCTTTTTCTGAGAAAGTCTGTAGGAATGCAATCTCACTTGGTAATATAAAAATCATTCGAAGATTAATTTTGCATTACGGAATTTCGCATTATGGCCAGATTTTCAGGAATACATTACTTCTGTAAAGCAAGGGATTCCACTGTGTGTGTACATATATATATATATATATATATATATATATATATATATATATATATATAAACATATGCATGCATATACATATGTATGTGTGTATATTGATATATAAATAAATATATATATACAGGTATATGTGCACACACAAACACACACACACATTCACACATGTGTCTATGCATGCAGCTGCAGACACATATTCTTTTGGAAATCACATGAAATAATCTAGAAATCAATGGAACACAATGCTATATTGTGAGATCAAAGCAATGCACCAGCAGGTGGTTATATTAATATGAAAAAAACAACTGTTTACTGTAGACCATAATTTATGTAGTGCATCTTGATAAACGTACAATTTTGTTTGATAATAAACATTTTGATGATAAATATATGTATACAATACTTACATACTTTCCAAGTGATTCAGAAGTCCCTTTAGCATTTAAATAATACATAAATTTTTTTTATTACCATTTTATTAGTTTTGTTTTTATATATTTAATATTATCTTTGCTATATTTTTAATATCTTTTGATATATCATTATTGCCATCATATATATATATATATACATATATATAGCGAGAGAGAGAGAGGAGGGAGAGGATGTTCATTATTCTGAAATGGTCATAATGTAATACTAATCCTGTCCATTTATATTTGGGCATATGTAGTTCAAGTGCCCAGGTTGGTCTGGGTGGGTGGTCAGTATTGTGAATACCAGGCAAAAGGCCAGCTGTTATGCTATCCTTGAGCTATGGCAGTCAACATAAGTTTGTGTGTGTGTGTGTGTGTGTGTGTGTGTGTGCGTGTGTGGTCAGGTGGAGGGGTAATGAAGGCATTGTGGAGGTGGATGAAATCTGTGGTAAGTTGTAAAGTGCAGAGAGAGAAAAGATGATACAAACAAGATGTAGCTCAACTGTCTTGGTTGTTAAACAGTTTATTTTAATGTTAAAGTGGCTTTTGAGTCAATCTGTATATATGTCTGTATACTTCCATCCATCCATCCATCCATCCATCCATCCATCCACCTTCTCTGCCTTCTTCTTTGGAGGGTTCTGCAGCAGGCACCTCCTTTAGGGTATCCTACCAGAAGTAACCATCACTTTCTGGTTGGTTTCTAAACTGTGAGCAACAGAGACTGGATATTATGCAATGAGCTTATCCTTGAGCTACCCCTAGGTCTCCTGCCAGTTGGCTCAGCTTGAAGAATCTGTCTTGCAATTCTTTCCTATGATATTCTAATCACTTGTCCATAGCAGTGGAGCTGTGACAGCTCAATGCAGAGAAGTAGTGGCTTAACCTGGAGAGACTTTCTCATCTCTGGGATACACACCCTGTTGAGTAACATTACTTCAGAGGAACCCCATTTTAGCCACTTCCATTTGTGATCATACTCTTTTGATAAAATATCCATCAGTCCTAACTGTAGATAGGAAAAGGCATGCGAACTGGATTGAAGATAGTGAGTTTGGCTTTTTTACCAACCTATCCTCCTTTGAGGGTATACATACATATATGAGAAAAGGTACATCTATGGACCACTGATAAGGAGTTTACAAATCCAGTACCCAAGATACGCTTTCAGCTTCATACCTATTATTGGAGCAACAGGATATATACCAATCTGTCTGGAGCAAAGTATGGCTGAACTTGGGATCTTGGGGATAGAAAGCAAATCCTTAATTCATATGCTATAAATGATCATGATATTTGACACTATAAAAATCTGCAAGACTTTAATATTTAAAGAATGCTTGTTAAGCGATGATACTTTGCTTCACAAGCTTGCTACCAAGTAGGTGGCTGGTCAAAATTTACTCTAAAATTAAAAAGAGAAAGAGAACATACATACATATGACCTGATGCATGTAGCATTCAAAATAAAAAGCTAATACCACTGAATATTGATTTAGTGAAGTAAATGTTGATCTAGTGATACAAACATTATTTCTGCTCTGTTACATAGGCATGACAATAAAAGAATTAATGTCAGTGTGATATTTAAACAACCATGTGACCTGAACTAACCAATGGGGCCTAAAAACTCTCACCAAGAAACCATTTTAATTTCTTTTTAAAATTGTCTTTAATGATTTATACATGTTCTATGCCCATGAAACTTTATGTGGAGCTGAGTCAAACTGTTATTAAATATGTAACACTCCAACCAAATGTATTGAGAGCTACTTTGTTTTGTTTATTCACTCACTCATATTACTGCCTCAACCCCTAAGAAAATCCACCAAATAAAGGAAGAATAAGTGGTTGAATATGTTGAGACAACTATTTCTATATTCTTTGTGGAAACTGATCCAGGTCATTGGTCTGGTTGTTGCTGGTGTTGCTTTGCCCAGGTTAACCCTGTTAGAGTAAGCCTATGACCAAAGACATTCCAACCACGACCATCCCATCTCTTTAGAAATAAGTTTAGGGCTACTTTATCCAATGTGTCCTTTCCTCATGTAGGATGGCAAGATGTGATTTGAGGAAGATTTAGGTGGTATTTCTAGCAGGTCATGATGTACTTATTTTGCCATTGCAAAATAGCATAAATGGAAAATACATTATCATGATGTAATACCTGTTTTCCATGCTGACATGAATTGGATGGTTCAACAGGAACCAGCAAGCCAGAAGATTGTACTAAGCCTCAATGTCTGCTTTGGTATGGTTTCTAATACGGGGGTGCTCTTCGCGAAGCTAATCCCTCTGTACTGAGTTCTTTTTATGTGACACCAGCACTAGTGAGGTCATCTACTAGCTTGCAAGATAAGACCCACAATTGAAGGAGGGGATTTTATTCCAGGTGATGATATAGGGACAAGAACTGATGTTTTGTTGTAGAGAAGATACTTGGCTACCCCCAATCAGAAAAGAGAGATGATGATGATGTGTTGGGGCATACCTTCAAGTGACATAAAAAATACAAAAAAAAAATCTATAGAATTATAAAAAAAAAACACTTAAAAAAAAAAGTGGGAGTGGGAAAAAACTAGGAGATAGAAGTAAAAAATGGAAAACTGAAAATTATTAAAGTGACGGAACTGGTTATTAATCATCTACCTTTGACAGAATCCAGCTGTGTGTATTTGAATGTTATTTTATTTGAATGTTATTTTGCTTCAGTAATGACAGTGTTTGTTCAACATTATGTATTAAATCATTTTAATTATTATTCAGATTTTTATTTATTATTTTTTTTGTGAGGGGGCCATATTTTCAAAATAAAATTATGTAATTAAATGAAATTCCTAATAATTTCAGTTTTAAATACGATTATAATTCTAGATACTGTCATTTAATGTGTTTGGTGATATTTACGAGAAATCTGAGACCAGAGAGCAAATAGCATGGTGCCACTATTACCATTTTTTTTTTCTGGGGTTGATTTAATCATCAATAATCTTCCACAGCTCTTGAATTTGTAGCCTTGTACCAAAGTTTAATAATCAATAAAATTATGAGAGTATCACGTTATTATTGATTTGGGAAAAGTGTTTATGAAAGATTTTTTTTTTTACACTTAAAAAATTGAATCTTGAAAGGTCTAATTAATCACATTCTTAATTCATTTAAATTATTCAAACTTTGAAAGTTTAATGATATTTAATGATAAAACTACAATTTATCTGTCTGTTTGTCAAAAAGAGGAAACATAGAATTTGTTCAAAGTGCGATGATGTCTCAGATCTTAATTTAGTTGAGTAGTTTCTTGACAGTTTAATTCTTTCAGTTATATAATTGTTTATTTTCTATATGACATTGTATATACAGTTAAGTTATATCATCACTGTTTAAAGCCTATTTTCCGTGCTAGATATCCTGGGTGCTTTTTATGTGGCACTGACACTAGTGAGGTTACCAAGCAACTTGCAAGATAAGACCCCTAGTTGAGGAGGTGGGGTATAATATGGAGGGAGTTTGCTTTACGCCAGATGAGGAAAAGGTTAAAGTATGATAGGACAGCGCCAGGTGTGTGTGTGTGTGTGTGTGTGTGTGTGTGTATATAATTTCAGCAGATCTAAATGACATTGTGTATACAGTTAAGTTATACCATCACTGTTTAAAATCTGTTTTCCATGCTGGCATGGGTTGAATGGTTTGGCAGGAACTGATGAGCCAAAGGATTGTGTCAAGCATCAATGTCTGCTTTCAGATAGTTTCTATGGCTGGATGCCTTTCCTAATGCCAAGAACTTTACAGTGTACTGGATGCCTTTTTATGTGGCGCTGGTACTAATGACATCACCAAATAACTTGTTAGACAATAGAGAGGGTGGGTTGTTATATTAAGAGAGGTGGCTTTATGCTAGGCAATGAAAGGTTAAAGTATTATTGACCAGAAATATGTGTGTGTGTGTGTGTGTGTGTGTGTATATATATATATATATGTGTGTGTGTGTGTGTGTATGTGTGTATATGTCTGTGTGTGGGTTTGTACGTAGGTGTGTATATATGTATGCATATATGTATTTATTCGAGTATATGTATGTTTGTGTGTATATATGCGCATACACATAAGTATAAATGATTATATACAATCATCTCAGTATTTTTGTAGAAACACAAGATTAACCCCCTTTACGATCCCTTTTTATTACATAACATTTCTCTCCAATTTTTATCGGATTTATATCATCCTATTTTCTCCCAACTCTACACTCTGAATTTTCTTTCTTCTTTTCTTTTTTTCTTTTCTTCTTTTCTTTTTTCTTTTCTTCTTTTCTTTTTTCTTTTCTTCTTTTCTTTTTTCTTTTCTTCTTTTCTTCCCTTCTTGTCCAACGTACTATCTGGTAGCGTCCTAATCTCCAACGGTCTTTTCAAATAAATTACGTTATAACCTTCTCCAACTATAGTTCTCATATTCGGTTATAATGTCTTACGTTTAAGCTGGTTCCCATACATTTCCCTGATGAGAAGTTTACATTTTTAACATCACCGATTCCTATGGATCACATAAATTGTAATTCTTCGAAACATATGTCGGAAATTAAAGTATGCAGTTAAAATATGCGTTTTACTCCATTCATTAAATTTATATATATATATATATATATATATATATATAATTATGTGTATTTCTTCTATCTTAATGAATAAAAATTCTTCTGATAGAATAAATGGGTTAATAGAAACCAATGTAGCAAAGAACACAAAATAACTGTGGTTTAGTTCCTGTTTTTAAGGCAGGAACTCCTTGAAATTTTGGGTATTTGAGTATATTTAAGAATTTAAGGATTGGAGAAAACGCATGTTATAATTGCATACTTTATTCCTACATATGTTTCAAAGGATTACAACCTGTGTGATCCATAGGGATCTTTGATATTAAAATTGTAACCTTCTCATCAGGGAAAGCATGGGAATCATCTTAAATGTAAGACATTATGACCGATTATGAAAACAATAGATGGATAAGGTTATGACTTGATTCATTTGAAAAAAACCGTTAGAGAATTGGACGCTGTATATATATATACATATATATATATATATATATATATATATATATATATATATATATATATATATATATATATAATATTAGCAGATAGTTATTTAAAACACTGGGAGGAGCACAATTTAAAGTAAAATCTCAATAACATACAGTCAAGATATTTATTTGTATATTTATTTATTTAGCTGATGTCTTTCAAATTTTTAAATTTGAAAGAGGTGTGGCTAGTTGTGAAAGCACCAACACCTAAACAGAAGAAAAAATACAAACAAAGGTTGGAGTGAGATAAAGTGAAGCAATCATAGAATAATTATGATTGGAGGAAAATGATATGTAGTAATGAAACATGAATCTTCATTGGCTAAGGAGATGACCCTGAAACTTTTGCCTAGGATCAGCCTCATAAAACATATGAAGGTGACTGTTTGAAGAAAAAAAAAAAAAATCAGATTTTTTTCATACTGATTTATGATAGGAAGTTAAATGTCTGGTAAATGATTTGGGAAGATAGTAATTATAAACTCAACAATCAATGCACAAATGTACATGAAAACTTTTGACACTTTTCTCATGCCATCAACAAAAAATAAATTTGATGAAGCCATTTTTTCAGGATGATAATAGTGCAACTTGCCACAGAGCAAAGTGTTTTAAATCTTTCCTTAGCAAAATCATATCAATTCAATGACATGGTCAGCTCTCAATCCAACCAAAGATTTATGACAGAAATTAGAAAACAAAAAACAAAAGAACAAAAACAAAACAAAACAAAAAAATGGCCTTTGGCACATCTCCATCCTGCAAAGCTGATTTGTCAATTGCTCTTCAAGAAAGTTGCAACCAGTTTGTAGAATATTGTTTTTCAATAGTGAACTCTTATATTTCAAAAAACTCAAACTGTCATAAAAGCCCACAGGGAGACAACGAAGTACATATTCAAGGTGGTGCTCCAGTATGGCCACAGTCAAATGACTAAAACAAGTAAAAGAATAAAAGAATAATTAGATTTTTTTTTTTCTGTTCAGGATTTCATAATTTTTCGTCACTTTGATTTAGAGAGAAATATGTTGTTAATTAAAATAATTTGTTTGAGGAATACTTTTTTCCTCAAAGACAAAATGTTAAGCTACTTAACAAAAATTGTTTTGTGTTATATTTGGGATTTTTTTTTTTTTTTGTTTTGAAGTAAAAATGAAAAAAAACCTAGGTGGATAACAATCAAATATGGTGATTCTAGAATTTTTACCAGGGAGTGTAGTTGATATGATGCATTGTTTGCTCGCATAATGCTTGATATTTTTATATAATTAAAAGCACATTAATAATAATAATAATAATAATAATAGTAATAATAATGATCCTTGCTACTAAGGCCTAAAATTTGGTGGGAGGGGGTAAGTCGATTATATTGACCCTAATGTTTCACCGGTACTTAATTTATTGATCTTGAAAGGATTAAAGGCAAAGTCGACTCTGGCAGATTTTGAACTCAGAATGTAAAGACGGCTGAAATACCATGAATAATTTGTTTTCTTTATTCACCAGCAAGGGTTCAGAAAAACATTCAGACAGGACATTACAATGTGGGGTAACATGAAGGAGCATATAAAAAAAGATCAACAGTAAAATAAATTCCATAAATGGATAATTCGCCAAAGAGGAAGACTTCCTAGGGCTGCTTGTGGAAACCCTACAAAACCATGGTCACCATGGCCACTAGGGCAAGTGCCTTCTCCTTATCCTGTTCCTTCAATCTACAGGTGCACACTTAGAGTAGGCCCATTCATTCAAAATGTTATAGCCTCATTTATCCATCTTTTAACAAAATTGCTGGAAGGCAGCACTTCCCTCTCCGCTCTACTTGCCTTTTCAAGGGAAACTTTTTCAAGTTGATGATAAAAATAATCCTTTCTTCTATGGGGACAAGGCCTGAAATTTTGTGGGAGTGGGGCTAGTTGAGAACATTGACCACAGTGCTTATCTGGTACTTATTTTATTGACCTTGAAAGGATGAAATGCAAAATTGACTTCAGCAGAATTTGGACTCAAAGCCTAATGAGTTGAAAGAAATGCTGTTTAGCATATTGTCTGATGTACTACTGATTCTGCCAGCTTGCTGTCATAATAATAATAATAATATGATAATAATAATATTAGTAGATCTTTCTGCTATAGGCATAGGGCCAGATATTTTTGGAGAGGGGGCTAATTGATTAAATCGACCCCACCCCCAGTGGTCATCTGATATTTATTTTATCAACCTTAAAAGGATGAAAGGCTACGTTGACCGTAGCGGTATTTGAACTCAGAACATAAACAGCCAGAAGGAATGGTGCTAAACTTTTTGTCTGGTGATGATTTTACTAGTTCACCACCTTAATAATAATAATAATAATCCTTTCTACAATAAGCACAAGAACTGAAATTTTGGTGGGGAGGGTGGCACTAGCCAGTCATATCAACCCCAGTTCTTAACTAGTTCTTATTTTATTGATCCTGAAAGGATGAAAGGCAAAGTCAACCTCGGCAGCATTTGAACTCAGAAAGTAAAGACAGATGAAATACTGCTAAGCAGTTTTGTCTGGCATGCTAACATTTCTGCTAGTTCATGGCCTATAACAACAGCAGCAAAAATAACAGGTATATATTTGGCTTATGTCTTCTGCTGTTACTTGAAGTTTTTAACAGTCAGATGGCCATATTGGTCAATAACCAATTATTATAATTCAACAGCAGCCATCTGGTTGATTGAACATTCTTAGAACTTGAAATAACAACGAAAGGCAGAATATGAATAAATACAATTAAAATCCACTGCGTGTTTTGAGTACTTCAGTAGTTCTCTTATTTGTTATAGACAACACACCCACATGTACTCGCGCGCACACACACACACACACACACACACACACACTTTCCATCTGATATACCAGGTGAACCCACATCAGGCTAAGAAATGCAGAGAAGGGTCTGATTCTGGAGTTGGAGCTGGGAAGTGATAGGGTTGCTAATGGTGGTGTGCTCCAGCATGGCTACACTCTCTGGCTGAAACTGATAATAGAATAATGGGATACATGAGAGTGGATCAACAGTCACTTCTTGTGTGTGTTTGTGTGTGGTACCACTAATAAGTGTTAATCAAGCTGGTATAGGAACTGCTATGTGATTGCCCTGCTAGAAGTAGCACCCAAATCTCCCTCAAATCACAATATAGTTAACAATATAACTGCATCAATCATTCAACACAGTAACAGAACTTTATCAAATACTTCGTACAAGTGTGTTAGAATAGATTTGTAAAATCTTGACAAATTCGTAAAAGCTAGAAGTGTAAAATATCAGTGACAATGATTATTTCTTGGATAACGGTATTAGCAGCTCAGACATATCGGAGAAAGAGTGTGTCTGTGTGTGTGTGTGTGTGTGTGTGTGAGAGAGAGAGAGAGAGAGAGAGAGAGAGAGAGGGAGAGCAGTAGAAGAGAAAAAAAGACAGCCAAGTTTTGTGATGTCAGGTCTTGCCTAAGAATATTTGTGACGTAAGTGAAGTAATTTTGCAGGTAAACAAAATTTCCAAAACTGGATTATGATATAGAATTGCCAAGAAACTTAGTACTACATCACTCCACTTTGCCAGTGATAAAAATAGTAAAAAAAAAAATAATGATAGTAATAATAATAATAATAATGATGATGTTGATGATGGGAATGTAGTAAATATTTTATTTGGCTTTAGAATGAGAATGAAGTAGTTCACAAAATTTCCAATGCTGGTCTTACAAGATAACTCTCATTCTGATCTTCCTGATGTAACCAACCAGTTTGCTAAATATTGCTGTTGTTGATGTTTTTTGACTCGCAGGTTTTGCAGACAAACTTAGAAGAAAAAAAAAAAAGGTAACACTCCAAGGATAGCAATTTATCCTTTCATAATATAGTAGGATTTGATTTGAGGGAGATCTAGCTGCTATTTCTAGCAGGTTGAGCGACCATGCTGAGGTTCCATCATTGGCTTGACCTTCCTTCCTTCCTTCCTTCCTTCCTTTTCAAAGCAAGGACATATGATGTAACAGCTGTGTTTCGTGTTATTACTTTAATATCCCCTCTATTTCAAATTGGTGTTGCAGTAACACTTCTGAACTAAATTATTTTCTGATTTGATACAATAATGTGTCAGTTAAAATATGCATTATCTCTCCCTCTCTCTTCCTTCCCCTTCTTCCCTCTTTCTAAATATGTAGGTAGAAGCATGGCTATGTGATTAAGAGGTTTGCTTACCAACCACATGGTTCCAGGTTAAGTCCCACTGAATGGCACTCTGGGCAGGTTATCTTCTACTATAACAACCCTGGGCTGACCAAAGCGTTGTGAGTGATTTTAGTAGATGGAAAATGAAAGAAGCCTGTTGTGTGTGTTTGTATAAATGGTTCTGGTTTCAGTCCCATTGCTTGTGACCTTGCTCAAATGCTTTCTACTATAGCCTCAGGCTGACCAAAACTTTATGATTGGATTTATTACACAGAAACTGAAGAAGCCCGTCGTGTGTGTACATATATAGTGTGTATCTCTATGTGTCTGTGTTTGTCCCCCACCAGTGCTTGACAAATGGTGTCAGTGTGTTTACATCCCCGTAACTTAGCGTTTGGTTAAAGAGACCAATAGACCAATTACTAGTCTTAAAAATACAAGTACTTGGGTTGATTCATTTAACTAAAACTTCTTCAAGGCAATGCCCAGCATGGCCACAGTCAAACGACTGAAACAAGTAAAAGATAAAAGATATAATTAGTATATATATTTGTGAGTGTGAGTATTTTTGTCTCCTTTTCTTGACATCACATAATTGTTGTAAAAGAATGTCATTCATTTGCAGTATTAGGTGAAGGCATTTTTTGGCCATGAAGGAATATTACTTTGCTTGGAAACAGGTAAGAGTTGGTGATAGGAAAGGCATCCGACTGTAGAAAATCTACTTCAACAAATTCCATCTGACCCAGGCAAGTGTGGAAAAGTGATGATGATGATAATCTATAGGTGTGTGTGTGTGTGTGTGTGTGTGTGTGTGTATACACATACACTACATCCTTGGTTCTGAGTCATTCCTGTGAAAGTAATGTGATTTTGAATATAAAATCGTCAGTAAAAATAAATATAGACTATAAAACGTATTGGATATTTTTCTTTTGTTCATATACCCATCTAACCATCCATTTATCTATCCATCCATTTATCCATTCATTTATCCATCCATCCATAAATCCGCGTAATTATGCGCAAACAAAAATCTACATTCAGTTAAAAATCTGAAATCTGGTGTAGATTGGCGATAGGATATCTACCATCAGTTACAAATTATATCATATACGTGTGTGTGTGTGTGTATTTTGCAATTTGTATCCATCTAAGTATATACTCTCATTCTCTCATATTCAAAAACAGTATAATGAACATTGCTTCATTTGTCTTGTTTGATGGCATGTTCACCTAAATTTAATTATGTAGTCATGCTCTCCCTCATTTCATCAATGAATATTAAACCACTAAAATATAGCCGAGGTAATGGGAGGAAAAGATTCAAACACACACGTGTTCATATATGCCTACACAAACACAAACATACACATGCATATACAAACGCCCTGATGCAAACATATATATATACACACGCATACACGTTCATGATTCATCTTCTATTATTAACTGAATATAGCTGTCTTTTGTTTCTTCAAGGCAAATTGCCTAAACGACCACTGTGATGCAACCGCGGTTGCTGCTGCCACCACTACCACCACCACCACCACCACCACCACCAACTCCACTACTACTATCACTGTTTCTTACTTTTCTTATGCCCCCAAACACTAAACATTTAGGGATTAAATTGTTCTCATCTTAACAGTTGACATTTTAAGTTTTTTTTCTTTTTTCTTTTTCTTGTTTGGCATACAAAATCTGCATACTGGAAAAAACTTGTATTCTTAGCTGCCTGCTTATTTGAATGTCTTTTGCATGGATAACCAAGCATTTAGAGCTACGCTTGTAAAAGATGGTGCTAATCATGATAAAGATGTACTAGTGATGTTTGTATTAGGGTGGTGGATGTGGTGATGGTGGTGTTGCTGTTATCAACCCTGATCAATCTACACTCAAAGGCTCTCCAGCAATGAAAATCCTGTCATTTTGAAGGTGTCTAGAATATATCCAGTGTTTGTTTCTCCTTACTTTAAATGCGAGGGTGTGATTTGAGGGAAATTTGGCTGTTATTTTAGCAGGTCATATAATTACCTAGAGACATAATTGTTGGATATTGATGGTAATTCTGGTGGTGCTGTTATTTATCCTTAGTTCAACTCCGATTAAACAGACTTATGATGAAAGACATTTTGGAATGAATGGCTTTTTGTTGTTGTATATATCTTGTGTTCATACAGGCATAGACATAGCTGTGTGAAGAAGCTTGCTTCCCAACCATCTGGTTTTGGGTTTTTATCCCACTGAGCAGCACCTTAGGCAAGTGTCTTCTAGTATAGCTCCAAACCAACCAAGGTCTTGTGTGAGGATTTAATAGATGGAAACTGAAAGAAGCCCGTTGTAAATATATATATTTGTGTTAAATTCAACTTAAATTGAATACTCACATATATCAAAAGCATAGACGCAAACATGCACACACAGTTGTCTATCTACAGAAAATAAACACACTGAAACATTTTCTCTTCAGAAAACACATACATTCACACAAAAAGCAACAACCATTTATGTGCAGTCACCATTCACATACACTTACACACATGCATATACTCTTGCATACACACACACATGTGCCTGCTGTTTTCTAGGAAAACACTATACAATAAACACCATCACAATCCAGCAAATACTCACACTAAACACATACTCACCACACGTATAGCTCACTACATATACAGAACAAACATACACATGTATTCTCTTCTGAAAATGCACAATTACACACATATGCATAAACACAACAACTAGTATATACACACAAACATTGTCCCACCTTACCCCCCTTTGTGAACTCTCTGCTGTTGAACACCATGATTCTCTCCTCATTTCCACTTCACTTCAAAAAAATGATATTCTTATAAATGCACATGGATTAAATCATCTCTGATTTCTCTGTCTCTCTCTCTCTCTCTCTTGCTTCTTACTTTCCTTGTCCCTCTCTCACTCCTTTATTTTTCTCTTCATTTGTCATAAGACTAATACATCAAATATTTCTTTCATTCATTCTGCATCAATCATATACAAGTTTTTTGTTTATAGTGTTATGTTTGCTTTATTATGCATTTAAATAACATCTCCTCATCAACATTTAACGCCCATTTTTCCATGATTGCATGGTGTAGACGGAATTTGTTCAGGCAGATTTTCTACAGCGGAATGCCCTTCCTGTTGCCAACCTTCACCTGTTTCCAAGCATGTTAATATTTTCCCCATAGCCAGAAATGTCTATCATGGAAGATTGAAAATAAATAGTATGGCTTGTATGACAATGATGCTTATTTACAGCCATCACATGATGCCAACACATGGTTATACACAAACATATGCACACAAATACACACATATAAATATATATACAATGAACCTCTTTCAGTTTACATTCACCAAATTCACTCACAAAGCTTTAATTGACACAGGGCATTTGTAGAACACACTTGCTCAAGGTGGCTTGCAGTGGGACTGAACCTGAGACCATATGGTTGGGAAGCAAGCTTCTCAATTACACAGCCATCTTTTATCCTTCTTTTTATCTTTTACTTGTTCCAGTCATTGTATTGCAGCCATGCTGGAGCACTGCCTTGAGAAATTTTAGTTGAATTGACACAAGTAGTTATTTTTTTTTTCAAAGCCTGGGTACTTATTCTATCAGTCTCTTTTGCCAAACTGTTAAGTTACAGAGGCATAGACACACCAACACCAGTGAAGGACAAACACAGACAAAAAGACATGCGTGTATACACACACACACACACACACGCACGTGCACACACATACACACACATACACACATGACAGGCTTCTTTCTGTTTCTGTCTGCCAAATCCACTCACGAAGGTTTGGTTGGCTCAAGGCTATAGCAGAAGCCACCTGCCCAAGGTGTCATGCAGTGAGAGTGAACCTGGAACCATGTAGTTGCAAAGCAAACTTCTTACCACATAGCCATGCCTGCACCCACATGCACATGCACATATACATGCATGCATGTGTTAGTATAATAATCTTTGACAAAGTCAAATTATACTCACCAAGGATTGGTCAATCAAAACCGAGAGTAGAAAACATTTGCCTGACTTTGCCACACAGTGTAACTGAATCTGGAAACTCTACATGGCTACAATGTGAACTTCTTAACCAAACAGGCAGGACAGAAACTTTGTCCAATAAAGAGTAAAATATTTTGTATGTATGGAGTTTAGAAGTCTTTGTAACTGTGCTACATATTATTTTCATGTTTGCAGGCTTTATGTTTTTGTATTCTGACTGAGAAAAACTGAAGTTATTTTTTCCCAATAAAAGACAGAAGACAGCCAGTTGTTAGCTTTCCATTGCTTTTTCATGCTAAGGTCTCTCATAAACGTTATGTATTTATATATTTTTGGTGCTATGTTTTATAATTCTATATTGGTGCCTATGTTAGAAGCTATTATTATTATTTTTTTATTATCATTGCTATTATTATTGTTTCTGACTCCTGAGGATTATTTTCTTAATTAAACTGCTTTTTATGTAATATCCATGAAAGAAACAGTTTTCATTTCATTTTGTTCCTATAAATCGATGCAAGTGACATGTTCCTCGCAGGCAAGATAAACATGCTGAAAATAGATATGTAATAGATGTAATAGATACATCATTAGCCATGTAGTTATGGAGTTTTGTCTAGTAACCGCGTTGTTCTGAGTTCAAACCTACTGCATACTGGGCATGAGCTGGAACCCTGGTTTGACCAGTTCCTTGTCAGTGAAATTTGTAAGATGGAAATATTTCAGAAGCTCTTCACGTGCGTAGGTGATATCATCATCATCATTATCAGCAGTATTGTTTTCTGCATCGACTTTTCCATGCCTGCATGGGTCAGATTAAACTTGCGGCATGTTTTTCCACAGTTGGATGCTCTTCCTGCCTCTAACCCCTTAGCTGTTTCCAAGCAAAGTAATATTTCTACCAGTTCTTTAAGTAAGTGACAAACAGCTCAATATGTGGATATGTTTTTCATAATATTCATACAAGCAGTGTCATTTACAAACAAATGATTCCCTTTGTAAGAATGCTGACCTTGTTTAGTGTCAATATACAAACTATCAAGACAAAAGAAAGTCATACACACAAGTTCGCTCATACACCAACACACACATGCACACACTAACACAAACACACTTGCATATACAACAGGCTTCTTCTAGTATCCCTCTATCAAAATAATTCACAAAGCACTGGTTGGCCCAGGGTTTTAGAAGGTGCCATGCAGTGGGACTGAATCTAGACCACATGGTTAAGAAGCTTGCTTCTGTAACACACAAGCATGTTTAAGGATGTGATTTGTGGGAGATTTGGATGGTACATTTAGTAGTGCATTTAGCCACATGATACCATTTTTGGATCATGGCTTTTATTTGTTTTACATATAAAGGGGCTAGTGGGCCTATTTAAAAGGAATAAACTTGAATAGCTAATGTTTTTCAAACTTTACAAGTCCCCATGTAGTGGGACTGAACCTGAAACTGTCTGGTTAGGAAGCAAATTTTTTTTAACCAGAGAGCCTTCCTGAAAATTATGTCGAAGGGTTACAGATCATAGATTGTTCAGCCACATTGCTAATTTTATGAGTTGGTTGCTCATTGATCAAACAACTGAATACTCAATGTTGAAACCAAGAAAGGTCCATTTTATTTATGATTGGCTTACGCTGTATTATAAGATCATTTCCTAGAATCTGCAGGTTAAGTTGGAAAAGTATTAAATGACTACTTTTAACCTTGCTTATATCAATCTCTGTTGCATTTGAGACAAATGTCTTCGGCATTACATTCTAATGACTAATATTTCAACCTTCAGTTCCTGTTGTTTTACATGCACACACAAACAGAGCTGTATTATGAGTGTATGTGTATGTATATATGTATATATGTATACATACATGTGTGTGTGTATATATATATATATATATACACACACACACACACGTTTATATATACATACATAAGCGTGTGTATGTATATATATATATATATATATATATATATATATAAATATATATATATACATGCTTACATGTGTGTGTGAATATATGTGTATATGTATGTATACATACATATATGTGTATGTAAATATATGGACATATATACATAGTTATGTGTGTATGTATATATATATATATACATACACACACACACACGTGTATATATATATATATATATATATATATATATATATATATATATATATATATACACATACACACACACACGTGCATGTGTATATATATGTATATATATATAAAAATATATATATATATACACACATACACATACTTACACGTGTGTGTGTATATATATGTGTATTTGTATGTATATGTATATATGTACATATATACATTGTGTGTATGTGTGTGTATAAATGCATATATATATATATATATATATATATATATATATATATATGTATATTAATTTAGTTATGTTTATATTCCTGTCATAATTTGCTTTGCTTAGATAGCAAAAATGTCTTCATTCAATTGTATTAATGTTGTTCAATTGTATCGTTATCAATTTTACTGTCTGTCTTATTGCATACACCATTCAAACCTTTCAAGAGAGGTGAGGGAATCTTTCCAGTTTACTACCTATCGTAAAAAAAAAAAGACAAAAAGAAACGAGTAAAATAAACAACAGAAGAAATTGAATTATCCTGCTTTTAGTTTCCACAATTTCTGTTTTTCTATCTGTTTTTTTTTTTTTGTCTCTCTAACAAAGAATAAAAGATAAACTCAATAACATTCAGAAATATCTTAGTATTATGTCACTGTTCTAATATTGATTTAAGAGCCAAAATGTTCTTGCTGCTTTGGTGTTCCATTTCCATCTGTGGAATCTCTTTCTTTGACCAAACATCAGAATGAAATGAACTATCTTTTGCTGAGTTTCCAAGTGTTGTGTTTTATTGACGAAGCTTACACCATAACACTGATATATCTACTGGGACAGTTTTTATTAACTTTATCCTTTGTCATCAGTTGTTCTAGCTTCTCCCTGTTTCCCATTTCTCCTCAATTCTTTCTCTCTCTTAATCTCTCCTCTTCCCCTCTCCCCTTCTTCCTTTCCTCCCCTTCCTCCCCTTCTTACCGTCTCTCTTTGATAAAGTCATTCATATGCTATCACCTTTTGCGAGGCCATGTAGGGCACTGAAACAATATTTTTGAAGACTTTCAATACTTTCAATGAGCTTTTTCTTTTTTTCTTTCCTTTCTTTTACAAGTGTAGTGTCTTAGTGGTTAGGTCGTTACACTTAAGATTGCAAAATCATGGTTTCAATTCCATTTCACATTACACCAGTCCGTTCAACTGTAAATATGTAACCCTGTGATAGACTGGCATCTGGTTCATAAGGAATGTTGTGATCTCGGATACTTATATGTCATGACCATCCGATGGTCAGGTCACGTCCGTCGGATGAATGAACACTGCCTTCCCAAGATCTGTCTCTACGGTGAACTGTCTGAAGGAAAGCGTCCTCGTGGAGCCCCCTTTCGGCGGTACACGGACCAACCTAAATCAACCTTGAAAAGCACCAACATCGACCCCGCACACTGGAAAGATATCTCGACAAACAGATCCCTTTGGAGACACACCATCAAAACGGTTTCAGCGGACTTCGAGAGAGCCCGAGTTACAAGAGCTTAACTCAAGAGACGGGAGAGAAAGCAGCGCCTTCTCCTTCCCAAGCCAGCCCCTTCTATCTCTTGTCCACGATGTCCCCGTATGTCTCATGCAGCCCTTGGATTGCGGAGCCATCTGCGGTTCAAACACCCAAGAAAATGAACTGGATTGCAAGCTCGGAAACACACGGCGCAGCCAGCAACAACAACATATGTCATGAAAACTGGTTACTGGCCCCACGAATCCTAGGACTTGAGACAATGATATCCAGTGGGTTGATGATATTGAGGTGAATGCTTACATTGACACAACCTTCAAATGTCCAAATGAAATGAGAATAGTTGAAGCAAGACAAGATGAACTGATACTATTTAGCCCCAAGTCAACTCTGAGTAAATGTCTTATGTAAATGCCTTGTGTAAATGTACAAGTGTGTGTGTGCATTTGTGCAAGTATGATGCTTTCGTATGCATATTTGCTTGTGTGAGTATGTGTGAAAATGTTTGTGCATGTGCATATGTGTGAAAATGTTTGTGCATGTGCATATGTGTGATTATAAATACATGTATGTATTTGTCTTTTTGAGTGTGGAGGTAACTACACGGTGTGTGAGTGCATGCATATGTCTCTATGACTATGTGAACACGTTTGTGCGTGTGCATATGTTTGATTACATGTATACATGTGTGTGACTTTTTCAGTACCAAAGTGACTACTGTGTGTGTGTGTGTGTGTGGGCATGAAAGAAGCTGGTGTCAGAAGTATGATGCTACAGCCATGACAATAGTATTCTTCCTTTTATTTTTATGCATATGTTGGCTATCATTTATGGCTATATTATCAAATGTAGCTTTCTATATTCTTTTTAACCATGTAATAGCTAAATTATCAAGATGCAGGGCCAAGCATATTTATTGCCTTTTTTCAGTATATTTGTTGGGGAGGAGTGTAGCTGATGTAAAAAGTTTTCTTATGTATACCGAAAAGGATCAAAGGTCCTTCTCGGTTTCCCTGATTCTGTGGCATATATATTCCCCCTCTGGACTGAACACTGATCTGTCATAGGAGTACTCATTTAGTTAGCTGTGTGTATGGCAGCAGCATGAAATGAAAGTATTTTGCTCAAGAGCACAATGCATCACCTGGTCCAGGAATCAAAATCATAATCTTATGATCATGAGTGCAACATCCTACCTACTAAGTGTGTGGCATATATATATATACACAATAATAGCAGTCATATCTCTGGCAAATCACATCTTATCCTACTTAATCATCTGTTCCTTCATCTTTCCCTTTCAGTATATTATCTATTGATTTAAAGCTTTATTAGAACTCATACCTGGGGGCCCTCCCATACCCACTGCATGCTTAACTGCACATTTATGTGTTCACATATAAACACACACACACACACACACACACACACACACACACACACATACAGCTACACAGCACACACTGTTGTATGTGCACGCATGTATCTGGAACACTCCAACTATTCTGACCAGATTGTAGTTACATACACGTATTTGCAAACACATGCAACTGCACACAAATTTATTCACATCTGTATTCACATGTACAGCCAGCCGTATATATATATATATATATATATATATATATATATATATATATATATATATATATAGGTGTGGTTGTGTGTTAATGAGCTTGCTTCCCAACCACATGGTCCTGGATTCAGTCCCACTGCATTGCACCTTGGGCAAGTGTCTTCTATAGCCTCAGAGTGACCAAGATCTAGTAAGTGGATGTGGTAGATGGAAACTGAAAGAAGCCCATTCTATATTTATATATACAATCTACATATATGCATGTGTGTGTGCAAGAGTGGCAATGTGATAAGAAGCTTGCTTCCCAGCCACATGGTTCTGGGTTTGGTCCCACTGTGTGGCACCTTGGGTAAGTGTCTTCTACAATACTAAGCCATGGGCCAACCAAAGCGTTGAGTGTGGATTTGGTAGACAGAAACTGAAAGAAGCCTGTTGTGTATATATATATATATATATATATATATATATATATATATATATATATATATATATCTGTATGTATGTATGCATGTATGTGTATATTTATATATAAATATATATATATATATCTGTATGTATGCATCTATGTATATATATATATATATATATATATATATATATATATATATAAATATATATATATATCTGTATGTATGCATCTATGTATATATATATATATATATATATATATATATATATATATATGTATGTATATATATATATTTACACATACGTATACTTGCACTCATGCTCACATGCACACCCCTGCTACACTTGTATTCTGCCTGGAATATCCTACTAATCTGATCAAGCCATAACTACACACACACACACACACACTTACACACACATGCAGGCATATGCACACACACATACACATGTGCACACATGTAAATATATATATATACACTGACTAAAACATACAGAGATACTACCATACACAAATAAATGGACAGTTCTCTTCCAGCTGACAGTGATTGACTGCTTTAAGTGTCTGCAATGTTACTGTCACCTGTAGTGTCACACTTCTGACACCTGCCTCTTTCATGCACGCGTGTGCACATGCACACACATGCATGCAGTAGTTACCTTGGTACTGAAAAAGTCACACACATGTATATACATAGTCAGACATATGCACATGTGCAAACATGTGTTCCCACAGTCATACAGAAATGTGCATGCACTCACACACTGTGTAGTTTACCTTCGTACTGAAAAAGACAGACACACATGTGTGCTTATAATCACACATACGCACATGCACAGACATGTGTTCTGTGTTCACACATACTCACACAAACAAGCATGCATATAAGCATACAAAAGCATCATACTTGCACACATACACACACACATGCACACACATATATACAAATGCACACGGACATAGACACACAAACACAAATTCACTTATCAGATACATACATGTATATAAGCATACATATATGGACATATGTACAGACATGCACATGTGTATGCACACACATGCGCATACATTAGTAAAGTGTGTAGTAATGTCATGTTTCTTAAGTTTGTTGATTAGCAATTATATAATTACAATGGCTACAAGGATAAATATGTGGTTATAATGATCAGACATAACTGTGTGGTCATAACAGCTACAGCATTGTTGTGTGGTTACAATAAATACATAGTGCAGGTGTGGCTGTAAGAAGCTTGTTTCTGAACTGCATGATTCTAGGTTCAGTCCTACTGCGTGGCATCTGGGGCAAGTGTCTTCTACTGTGGCCTCGGGCTGATCAAAGCCTTGTGATGGGATTTGTATATATATGTGTGTGTGTGTGTGTGTGTGTGCATATGTATATATGAGTATATATACATGTGGGTGTGTTTATATGTATATGTGGGTGTGTTTATGTATATGTGGGTGTGTTTATGTATATATATGTGTGTGTGTGTGTGTATGTATATATATATGTGCATGTGTCTATATATAAAGATATATGACAGATGTGATGTTTATGTATATACACACTGTATACATAAATAACAGGAGCATATATATATGTGTGTGGTCTGCCTGTCAGTCTTTGTGTGTGTGTTTGTCCCCCACCACTACTTGACAACCGGGGCTGGTTTGTTTACATCCCCATAACTTAACGATTCAGTAAAAGAGACCAATATAAAAAGTACCAGGCTTAGAAAGTAAGTATAGTAGTCAATTTGTTCAAGTAAATCCTTCAAGGTGGTGCCCCAGCATGGGCACAGTCGTATGACTAAAAGAAGTAACAGATAACAGATAATAAAATATTTCAAAGAAAGTATTTAAATAACTATTGTACATATGTTTCCATAATAGATATTTATACAATAAATATCCATCATTTCATCGGCAACTGAAGTTTAAACAAATGTTTAAAATGAAGAAAAGTATAATGTTTGTTATTACACATTGACAACTACAAACCATTTAGTTTATTGTGTGTGTCTGTGTGTGAATTTGTGTGCATATGATCATTATCGGTATTAAAAATGTCAACAGTGAGTTGAAAGTTAGTAGAAAATTCTTCCATGGTTTGTGTGCCATCATTGGCTTTAGAGGTGGTTGGATGACTTGTTTGAACTGTAGATGTTGACAAATGCTTCTTAAGGTTTTTCCCCACAAATCTAATTGTGTTACTGTTATTGGTTTATGAAAATTGTTTTGTGCAAGCTGTTTAAATGAGAAATTTTAAGTAAATATTTCAGTATCTATTTCATTTCTTAAAAAAGAAACTTTTTCGTTTGTCACAAAAACTCATGCCTTTAATTTAACCGAAGATAATTTGCATTCATTAAGAATAATGTTAGAATATAGAGCATAGTTGTTCAGTGTCATAAAAAGGTATAGTGCCTGCTCTCATCATCATCATCATCATAATGCCCGCTTTTCCATCTTGCACGAGTCACATGGAATTTGTTGATGCAGGTTTCCTATAACCAGATGGCTTACCTGTTGCCAACCCTCACCTGTTTCCATGTAAAGTAATATTTCCATATGACCAGACATGTTTCCACAAAATTGCTGTCAAGTAATATGTGCGCACACACACACACACACACACACACACACACACATACATACACGAGCACTATGGACTGCTTTCAGTTTCAGGATGAAAGGCAAAGTCAACTTTGGCAAAATTTGAACTCAGAACATAAAGGTGGACTACATGCTGCTAAGTATTTCACCTGGTTTGCTAACGATTGTGCCAGCTCACTGCTTCATAATAATAATAATAATGATAATAATAAAAATAACAGAAGTGAAATACATCCATTGAGCTTCAAAAGTGACTGATACCTATCATGATCATTGCACTTGGGATCATCTCAAAGAAAGCAGTGTTCTGACATGAAAAGCTTTAAATTCCAATCTTCACGGGAAGTTCACAGTTGGCAGCAATTCTCAGAACAGCACATGTTGAGGAAAATATTGCACCTCTAACCTGCGGGAAGGACTTGAAATGCGACAAAGATAACCGAGGAAAAGGAAAAAAGGATAACGATAATTAGCAGTTTCCTTGGAAATTCCTTGGCTGTTTTGAAAATTGTAAGACGGTTAGAAGTTCACAGAGAAGCACTGTTGTCTCTGGTAAATTGCTTCTCCACTGTAAATATCCATGATAATATCTAGTGAACTTGGCACTTAGTGTGAATGAAAGTACTTGTAAATTTTACACTGCTGCTGTTTACTCTTTTACTTGTTTCAGTCATTTGACTGTGGCCATGCTGGAACACCACCTTTAGTCAAGCAAATCGACCCCAGGACTTATTCTTTGTAAGCCTAGTACTTATTCTATCAGTCTCCTTTGCCGAACCGCTAAGTTACGGGGACGTAAACACGCCACCTTCGGTTGTTAAGCAATGGTGGGGGGGACAAACACAGACACACATACATATACACACACATACACACATACATACATACATACATACATACATACATACATACATATATATATATATATATATATATATATATATATAGGCTTCTTTCAGTTTCCGTCTACCAAATCCACTCACAAAGCTTTGGTCGGCCCGAGGCTATAGTAGAATACACTTGCCCAAGGTGCCACACAGTGGGAATGAACCCGGAACCATGTGGTTGGTAAGCAAGCTACTTACCACACAGTCACTCCTGCTTCTGTTTACTTATTTCACAGCTTGATGGACTGGATGCTTAGGAGTTTTACCAAAGGTAGAAAATACCACTGGAAATCATCATCATCAACATTTAACATCTGTCTTCCATGCTGTCATGGGTTGGACAGCTTGACAGAAACTGGCAAGGTCAAGGGTCGCACCAGGTTCTATAGTCTGTTTCAGCTTGGTTTCTATGGCGTGATGCCCTTCCTAATGCTAACCACTTAACAGAGTGTACTGGGTGCTTTCAAAATGGCACCAGCATCAGTGTTTTTTACATAGTACCAGCACACACACCAATGCTTTTTACATGGTATGTTTGTTTTAGGATCTCAATTCTAAACAGACATAAAAACAGTGATGATGATGAAGATGATTGCATATTGCATGACTGATATTATGAAGATGTGACAGAATTTGAAGGACTCTGGGTCTCATCTGTTGTATGATTTAGGGTACCATATTTTAATAATTTCTGTTACAATATTATGATTATGGCTGAAGTAATAGAACCTGAAGGTCTGTGACTCAAATATTTTCTGTATATTAGAATATATTTTGATATTAAATTCTAGGTTTGATATCATATTGATGTAATAGAACTCAAAAGTCTGTATCACTTAAGTGTTCTGAAGTTTACAAACTTGATTAACATGAAATTGATATTGTGTTAGTTGGTCATATGCATACACAAGCATATTTATGCATGCAGTGATGCAATAGGTACATTTGCACAGAAACACATAAACAGACATATACCAAAATGATCACACATACACAGATATATATACTTATGGACTTATACATACATGCATGTGGAAACATTACATACATGTATGGGCACCTGCATACATACATGAAAATATGCACACAAGGCCACATTCAAAGACACATATGATTGTAGACATATGTGCTACATGTGTATGAGCACACATATGCACAGACATGAACATACATAATGCATGTACATGGATGCTTATGCATAGATACATGCAAAATAGCATGAGAAGTCACTTTTCAAAGAATCACACATATTTGAAAAGACCTCGATACAAGCATGCACATGCACATACACGTGTAGATGCACTCACACATAGCTGTTACATCAGTATGGTTTACCAGCTAAAGCTAAGGAAGAATGAAGTCTGCTAGCCTTGCTTTTGCCCTTGCCCTCTTAATATTAGACTTGATGTGTTTAATTTAAGCTAGATTGGCTGAGCAATAACTCTGTGATTTAGTTTCTCACTAATCACTACAAGTCATCCACATTTCCATAGTAGGAGAATGTGAAACAACCTTTTTGGCTCGGTGTGTTTGTGTGTGTGTGTGTGTGTGTGTGTGTGAAGAGGCATGTTGTGTAATGTATGTATTTCATGTATGTATTTATTCTGCATGTATTTTATTCATGGTATTCTGGTTTATTTATGAATTTTTTCAATAAAGTGTTATTTTCCAACCCAGAAACGAAGCTCTGTCATTGGAATCTAGACAGCACTTCCTGGGTAGTTGAGTATATGCATGCATGCATGCATTTGTGCCTGCTATTTAGTTGACAGAGAAGGCGTGTGGGCTAATGGTTAGGCTGTTGCACTCATGATTGCTAGATTATGGGTTCAATTCCCTGATTAGGTGGTGCATTGTGTTCTTGAGCAAAACACTTCATTTCACATTGCCTCAGTCCCCCTTCAGTCAGTGGTGATTGTTGGCCTCCTTGCCCAGCCAAGTGGGGTGGTGTCATTTTATTCATGGTATTCTGGTTTATTTATGAATTTTTTCAATAAAGTGTTATTTTCCAACCCAGAGACTAAGCTCTGCAAAAGTGCATTGTGACCAGCAATGTGCAATAACATCTGATAGCCTGGTCAGTCATGTGATTTAGTTGAAAGAGTTCATGGTTTTTATACATCTCCCTCACCATCACTAACAGTGGCATTTTATCTAGTAGCTTCATTGATGATATTACTAACTGGTCCACTCATAAAAACATTCAAGAAAAAACCCCTCTCTACCACTACCACCGCCACCGCCATCACCAAAATGTAATATTTCTTCCGATTAACAAAACCTTTCTTCAGCATATGTTAGGACCATTAAACCCATCAGTGTGCTGTGCTGTGTCCTCCTCTTTCAGTCTCTTCTACCACTACTACAAGGGTTTCTTACTTTCCTGAACTAGCAAGTTGTGCACTAAACTGCACAAATACACCTGATGTTCCTAAGTTTCCCTCTCCTTCTCATCATCATTATCATCAATATATGTTATATAGACATGAAACTGGCTGTGTGACTTAGAGGTTTGCCCTACAACTGTGTCCCCCTGTGTGGATGGTACCTTGGATGCCTTACTACTTTAGCTTCTGGTGAACCAATACTTTATGCAAAGAGTCAGAGAAAATGCTGCAAAGCATTCTATTCAATCTGCCTTCTGGTTCACTCTTTGTTGTGGTGTGTGGCTTGTGTGCCTCTGAGGGTTATGCCAGCAGAGCACAATCTCCTGGCAGAGTCTGTCCCCATGCTGGACAAATCAAATGATTGACGCCAGACTGATATCGATCACCTCTTCCCAGAGGTAAAAGTGAGTTTGTATGGGGGCCAACACTTCCTACCTAGTAGAAAGCAATGTTACAAAAATATTGATAACAATTCAAAACCAATGAGATCTAAGAGAGGGAAAAACAGCTCAGAGTCAAGAACAGTGGAGAAACATTATTGATGGTCTATGCTTCATTGGGGGCAGAGAGCTTAAATAAGTTAGTTTCTATCCAATGTTCTAACAGTTCTGCTCATTTGCTACCTTCATATATACAGAAATGTAACTATAAAACTGTTTGTGTTTCTACAAATAAAAGCTTTATAAGTTCCATTTCTGGCAGATCAGATGGCCCCCAGTGTTAGATGACCTTTACTAAAAGAAAAGACGACATGCGATAGGAAAGGAAAAGTACACAAATTCAAATGGTGGAAACAGAAGTACATATATGTAAAATGTAAACACATTGGTATTTAATATCAAAATGACTTTGAGATATTTTGTTTTTATTTCTTTATTCTTTTTGCTTCATGAATAACTATTCATAATTTATTACAATAAATAAGATAAAGCACATGTTTTCAGTCCATAGCTGCCATTGTGGTAGTTTTACTTGTTAATATCTATTGCTATAACAACAACAACTACTGCTGCTGCTACTGCTGCTATTCCTACTTCTACTCTATCTTCTAATTCAAACCAACAAGAGCACCTCTACAGCAGTGGTTTTTAAACTGTGTATCTGAAATCTAGATATGATCTTCCAAAAATCATGAAGTTTATGTTTTCAAAGATGAAGGGAAGAAAACAAGTTAATGGTTAGCAACAAAGTCGTTTGGCAGTAAAGAAATACCTCAATAATATCTATTCATCTAACCCATGCTAGCATGGAAGAACAGATGGAGAATGACTGAATAGAATGAATATATACACATGGACTTTTGGCCTTTTATTCTTGACTATATTTTACTCATGTGATGTTACAATAGATGGCAGTTGCTCAAAGAGCCACTCAGTGGGATTGAAGTCAGAACTTCCCATGTGGTCCTCAACTGTTTAACCTCGAAAACACTATATTTGCATTCCATTGGACAATACACTCCTAAATTAGAAACAGAGAGAGAGAGAAAGAAAGATAGATAAATAGTGAACAAGAGTAGAAAATATATTTGCCTTTTTTTTACATATATTTATGACCAGATGTACTTATTCATTATTCATAAATAACATTTTACTTATACTGCCAAGCCCATGTGTATAGCTATGTGTTGATGTGTGTGTTTGCTTTTGTGTGCTTGGAAGACATCTAGATGTTGGACACACCCACCCACTGACACACACACACTCACACATACACATCATCTAAAAATGTTATATTGCTCATTTTAGATTAGTATCATGTCCATGAAAAAATTTGTCATCTCCTTCACCCAACAAAACTAGAGTTAGGTATTGACCTTTAAAAGCCCTTGGAAGTCTCAAGGCATTAACATTTTTTTCTAAGCCTTATAATTACACAGTTACATACAAACACATATATACATATATATGTAAGTTACATGTTAGTTTCCATGCATATAGTTTCATATAAATTTCAACTTAGACCTCTAGAGTTAGTTCTTTGGAACCTCTTTTTACTAATTCTGTATTTTATGCAGAACTTCTCCAAGAGGCAATTGGCATAAACTAAAATACCCTAAATACCTAAATAAAGTTGAGTTTCACAGACCATTTTTGAAGACTGAATTTAAAGAGTTGACTTTTATATGGATACTATTTTCCAGGGACTGAAATTCATGTTTAATTTTGGCTGAAATTTTAATTAGCAAAAGTGTAATTTATGTATAAATCATTACAAAATAAAAATACAAAGATTTATGGTAATTTACATATGATTGTACACATCAAAACACATGTCCTGCTATAAAACTGTCATTGATATATTCTTATCATGACCAGTTTGCTCTAATTACAACGTGTGTGATACATTCTAGAAGGTGTGTATTACTAAAACTTTACTTTAGTTCTTCCTTTTTGTCTCTGGATTTGTTAATTGGAAAGTGTACCAACACTTGAGTTGTCAGAAAGTATAGGTACATGTGATACACAATGCTTGGCTGTGTATCTGTTAAGACAGTCCTAAAAATCTAGGGTTGATTTTTACTTGAAGTACATGAAACATTCTGGATTTTCTGGTCACCAATTAAGGGTCAACTTTTAACTGAGATTGAATATTAACTGGATATATATATATGATATTGTTTATAAACTAGTGACATTGTCTCTTTGTGTTCTGGCCAAATATAATGCCAGCGTCTTAAACACTCTGTTAGTATTGTTCTTTGTTCCTGTCTAAGTCAACTCTGACCAAGTAGAACTATGATTAAAGGCATTTTATCTGCGATTATTCTATCTCATCCTCTTTTTTTAAGCATTGTCTACCTAGATCTACATTATCTAAGGTGTCCTCTGTTCAAGAAAGTAGCCTTTATTTAAAGGAATCATGTATCCATGGACTATGTTACCCAATGATGTTAGGGTGTATGTTATTTAAGGGAGATTTTGGTGCCATTTGAGGCAGGTGGAGCTACCATATAGAGGCTTCTCTCACTGACTCAGTTAAGAAATTGATGAAAGAGGTGAGTTTCTATTGTTTAGCCAGAGGTCGGCCTGAGTACTCACAATGCTCCAGCTTGGTCATTTGATCTTTTTTCCTAACTGTGTCAATGCCTACTTTATTGAGTCATTAAGGTGATGAGCTGGAAGAATTGTTAGCACACTGGACAAAATAGTTAGCAGCACCTTTTCCTGTTTTTTATTTTGAGTTCAAATTCTACTGAGGTCAAATTTGCTTTTCAACTTTCTGGCATTGACAAAATAAGTACTGATTGAACACTGATGTTGATGTAATTGACTAGCTCTCTCCCACCTAAACTTTAGGCCTTGTGTCTGTTGTGGAAAGAATTATCAAATGTGTCCTTTTCTGAAAGGTCTGCAGGATGTGTTTGTGAAAGATTTGACTGCTATTTCTAGCACATCGAGCACCCACATGAGGTTTCTTTTTAGGGCATGCGTTAGATGGTCTGAGAGGACCTGGCAAGCCAGATGACTGTGCTAATCTCCCAACGTCTGCTTTGGTATGGCTTCTATGGCTGGATGCCCTTCCTCATGCCAACTAATTTACAGAGTGTACAGTGTGCTTTTTACATGGCACTGACTCTCGTGAGGTCACCAAGTAACTTACAAGACAAGAGCCCTCAACTTGAGGTGGATGGGGGAGAAGTATTCGGGAGGTGGGTTTATGTCGGGTGATGAGAGGTTAAAATATCATAGAAAGAGATAGGTACAAGTGTCTTGCTGTAGAGGAGATACATGGTTATACTACTTGGAAAAGAGAAAGCTGGTGGTGAAGATGTTTCCAGGCATACCCTCAAGTTACATGATGGTGAATATAAAAGAAGTGATACAGAAGATTGGACAGTGAGAATTTCCAGATGAATTTATGAGAGTTTGAAAGAAAAGTGGCAGATGGATAGAAACGGGAACAGAGGGGAATGTAATGAGTGGTGAACGTGGGTAGGAAGTGTGGTCAATTAACATTTAAATTCAAATCCAGCTAAGGTCATCTTGGCTTTTCATCCTTTACAATACTCATTAAAATGAGTATTGGTGAAATAATTAGTAGGAGTGATTTAATTGGTTGTTCCTTCTCAAATCCCACAAAGTTTATTGCTGTGCTTACGTTACGAATCCAATATTCTGAGAACATATGTAATGATCACATACTTTTTATCAAGTCGCATAAAAAAAGATTAAGAAAACCATATTCTTACATACGTACATGCATACTTATGTACATATGTATATAAAAGTACACGTACATATTATACCATTACATTCCATACATGTGTTTATGCCATATAATACCATATTGTACATATATTAGATACATACATACCATATATTTAAATATAGACCTTGATCTTATGCCTGTAGCATTAGAATTAAAATCTATTTTAAATATTTCACAAATAAAAAAAGAAAAAGAGAAGAATTGTAATCTCTTTAAAAGCAAAGAATTGAGTGTATATCAACAAATTTTTGTACATACGAACACACACGTGTGTGTATGTGTGTGTTTGTAAAATTCCAGTGTTTATGAAAGTGCTAAAAGACTATGATAAGTAATAATAAAAAGTATTTCTTCTGATGACAACTTTCTTTTAGCAATATATGTGTGTGTGTGTGTGTGTGTGTATATATCATCATCATCATCGTTTAACGTCCGCTTTCCATGCTAGCATGGGTTGGACGATTTGACTGAGGACTGGTGAAACCGGATGGCAACACCAGGCTCCAGTCTGATTTGGCAGAGTTATATATATATATATATATATATATATATATTAATGCATTCTTACAATTTACAAAAAAAAAAATATCGTAATCTTTTGAGAACCAAAGTATTGTCATAACATACATACTCTCACACATACACTCACGTGTGTGTCTGTTGCAGAATGGTGTAGTGGAAGTGTGCTGGACCTGTAATCCAGAGATCCTATACATCAAAACATCAATTGTCAAGCGATGTTGGGGGGAACAAACACAGACATACAAACATATATATACATATATACGATGGGCTTCTTTCAGTTTCCGTCTACCAAATCCACTCACAAAGCTTTGGTTGGCCTGAGGCTATAGTAGAAGACACTTGCCCAAGGTTCCACGCAGTGGGACTGACACCGTAACCATGTGGTTGGTAAGCAAGCTACTTACCACACAGCCACATCAGGCAGCTTCTCAAAATAGAGTGATGCACTCCATTGATCTTTGTAAGTCAGTCAATGATTGCTGAGAATCAATGGATTACTCAACAAATTGTTGCATCACTCTATTTTGAGAAGCTGCCTGATGAGCTTGGGAGTTGCTTAGTATATCGCATAAACTGAATAATTAGATTAGGCTTGCGTCAAAATAAAAACTCAACAAAACAATTGTAGCAACACTCAAAAATCCATTTGCTTGTTTCATTTTATTTCACATCACACTGTATATTGATAGTGTTTTAACGATGCCTTCGTTGCTGGTAATGGATTACTTCACTGTCTGCTCTATGTGATTCTAACTACTCAGTGACGTGCATCATGTGGATATGTTTTGGTTCTTTATGGATCCTTATATCCGAATATTTATATATCTTGAACATTGAGAATGAGTGCTCAACACTGCATTGGTGGAAAAAGATTCTTTATTTGTGTATTACGGCTACCATTAGTTTCATGTTAAGGAAGACCTCAACAACTACCAAGCCTATCACATGGAACACTGTGCTCTTCTTTAGCCTTAACACACACACACATACACACACACACACATATATATATATTCTTTTATTTACATGTTTCAGTCATTTAACTGCAGCCATGCTGGAGCATCACCTTTTGGGTTTTAATTGAATAAATTGCTCCCAGGACTTATTCTTTGTAAGCCTAGTACTTATTCTGTTGGTCTCTTTTGCTGAACCTCGAAGTTACAATGATGTAAACATACCAGCATCAGTTGTCAAGCAATGGTCGGGGGACAAACACAGACACAGAATCACATGCATAAATATACATACATATGTTTCCATCTACCAAATTCACTCACAAGGTTTTGGTTGGTGCAAGGCTATAGTGGAAGACACTTGCCCAAGGTGCTACACAGTAGGACTGAACCTGGAACCATGTGTTTGGGAAGCAAGCTTCTTACCACACTGCTACAGAAAGGTAATAGGATAATGCTGTTAGTAGGTAAGGTTAGGTAGGTAAAGGAGGAGGATGAAATATTGTAACTGAATACTTCGAGGGAAGTTAAGAGAAGTTAAAAGAAATTAAAAGTACTTAAGAAGACAGGTGAAGGTGAAAAAATGAGGAAATTGGAAAAGTTGAAAAATTAAATTTTCTTTATAGCTTAATAATCTTCATAAGCTCGAAAAAAAATGTTTCTAGAGCAGTTCATAAATTTCTCAAAAAAATCTTTAATTTTGAAGGTTCCAGAGTCATAGAATTACACACACACACACACACACACACACACACGCGCACACGCGCACACACACACACACACACACACACACACACACACACACACACACACACACTCTCTCTCTCTCTCTCTCTCTCTCTCTCTCTCTCTCTCTCTCTCTCTCTCTCTCTCTCTCTCTCTCTTTCTCTCTCTCCAGTGAAAGAGTTTTCCTGTAAAATGAGCTTAGACAAAATACCTTACACAATTTCTTTTGGCTCTTTCCATTTTGAGTTCAAATCCTTCTTAGATCAACTTTGGCTTTCATCTCTGTGGTGTTGATAAAAACTGCTCAGCTTGTACTTGAAGTAGAAACTATTTTTAATGTTGGATTCCAGGTAGTATGATGGCATGATTGTTAGAACATCAGAATAAAAAAAGTGCTTTACAGTGTTTCTTCAGGTGCTTTATGCTATAAGTTCAAACCCTGCTGAGGTCAGTTTTACCTTTCATCCCTCTGGGATCAATAAAATAAGGTATCAGTTAAATATTGGGCTCAATATAATTGACTAAGCCCCTCTCCTTAGACATCTTTATAAAAGTAGGTTTCACCAGTCTTCCAGCAAAATATTTCCAGTCAAGGAGAAATATTACCTTACCTGGACACAAATGAGGGTTGATGACAGGAAGAGCATCTAATGGCAGAAAAGTTTGCCTCAATAAATTCTATCTGACCAATTGCAAACATAGAAAAGAAGGATGTTATAAAATTAAACACATATTCACATAAATTCTCAAACGGGGTTTTTATTTTGTATTTGTCATACAGTATTCAGTCTTTTTTTTTTGTTTTCTTCAATATAAATATTAAAGAAAAAAAAAAAAGACTTCTGAGAAATATATATACATATTTGACAGAATATTTTTATTCCAATATCCTATTCTAGTTTGTTTTTATCACAATATTATGTATATTTGTCTTGAATATTCTCAGCACTTCTTTTTCATTTCCTGTTTTTTAAGCTATTTTAATTCCTTTGGGGTTTTAATGTTTGTTATGGATAATTGTTTGGTTTGAAAGCAAAAAAAAATCAAAAGTGGTGAAAAAGGGCTGCTTCTACACTCATTGCCCACCCTACCCCACCCCACTACTACTACTACTACGTTTCATTGCAAATTTGTAATCAGTCTTCGTTAACAGAGGAATATGCCCCTGGTTCTAGTGAATAAACAACTTGTGTGTTTGTGTGTGATTGTGTGTGTGTACAAAGTGGTTCTTAAGTTACTTAGGTTGTTTTAGCCGTCATGTATGTTTTAATATATGTATGTTTATGTTTCTGAATACACACAAACATATTTTATTACCATTACCACCATCATTCGCTATGGCCAGATGCCCTTACTGTCATGAATGCTAGCCTGTTCCCAGTAAGGTAATATTTCCCCATAGCTGGATGCGATTTCATGAGATTGAAATAGAATGCGCCACTTACGTGGTGGTGATGTTTGTCTATACCTACGTCAAGACAAGAACACACACACATACACACACACACACACACATTGGTTTCATTATACTTAACTCTCCTCCCATGTTCTTGCATTCTAGCCATGTGATTGGGAAGCTAACTTCTTACCACACAGCCATGCCTGCACCTGTTAAAATTTAGCTGGCCTAGAACTACACAACAACCATCATTGTCAACATCGTCATCATCATCACCACCATCACCACTACCATCACCATCACCTTTATCACAATCATCATCGTTTTTCCATGTTTGCATGGTTCAGACAGAATATTGTCAAGGCAGATTTTCAATGATTAGAATCCCTTCTTGTTGCCGACCCTGAAACCACCCCCAACACACACAAAAAACTAAAAAAGAAGTTAAGAAGTGAAATGGGTACAACCATGAATTGAAACAGAGTTGTTGAATCATCTTGCAGAACATTAGCAAGCTATTATCACTTGATGATATTAAATAGGAAATAGCTAGTGAGGTGGGAACTCTTACTTTATTCTGGAACAATTTCAAGTGTGGTCGTTTAACAAAAAAATGTTTTTTTTTCTTATTTTTTTCTCAATGCAAATTCATTGGATATAAAGAAGCTGCTTCTGCCAATTGCGAATGTTTATTTTGGAAATAAACAATAAAATGTATTACATTAGTTCCAGACAATTGACTCTGTGTGTGTGTGTGTGTGTGTGTGTGTGTGTGTGTGTGTGTGTGTGTATATATATATATATATCATCATCATCATCATCATCGTTTAACATCCCCTTTCCATGCTAGCATGGGTTGGACGATTTGACTGAGGACATATATATATGTATATATATATAAATATGTAATGTATATGTGTGTGTGTTTTTACTTGCTGAATTTGAAAGAAGGAGCAGTACTGTGACCTTTAGCAACCCTTTGGTGAACTTGGTGTCATTAATGTGCTGTTTAAACTGTTGCAAGCCAGTTCTTGCAGGAAAGATATAAACAGGGAGAATATTCCAGTTGTTGAAGTTTGGGGGAAGAAGGAATGGGTGTCATGGACAAGTTTGGGGCCTGTAAGGTTAGACACAACAAGTGTGGCAAGCGGTGGAGTGAGTGGAAAGTGCCTGCATAGAAGATCTACAAGACCAGCCAGCTCCAAGTAGCAGAAGCCATTATAGTAGCCATAGAAAATGCAGACAGGAGGAACATGCATATGGACAAAGACTGGCTGGAGTATGTTGTGTGTATTCATGTGCATGTGTCCATTCAAGTGTCATCATCATCATCGTCATTTAAAATACTTCTGGACAGTTTGACAGGAGCTGGTAGTCAGAAGACTGCACTAGGTGTTTGGCTCAGTGGTTAGAGCATTTGGTTCATAATCATGAGGTAGTGAATTTGTTTCTCAGACTGGGCTGTATGTTGTATTCTTGAGCAAGACACTTTATTTCACATTGCTCCAGTTCACTCTGCTGTAGAAATGAGTTGTGACGTCACTGGTGCCAAGCTGTATCGGCCTTTGTCGTTCTCTTAGATAACATCAGTGGTGTGGAGAGGGGAGGCTGGTCTTTGATGAACACCTTGCCTGGACTTGTGCCTTGGAGGGGAACTTTTTAGGTGCAGTCCCACAGCCATTCATGACCAAAGGGGGTCTTTACCCTTTTTACCCAGCATACACTCAAGTTACATGGAGGGGTTTATAAGTGAAATTGCACAGAGGATTAGATTGGGTGAGTGGGTAAATAAATTCACAAGAGTGTGAAAGAGACCACAGTGAATGAACACAAGTGAAGGGACGGGTGATGTTAGAAAAATATGAAATTCATCAGGGATAGATTGTGTGCAGGGAGAGTGGGAGATAGATGGTAGAGGAATGCAGCAAGTAGTGACCCAAGGAGGGGGAAGAAGGGGAAGGGTTAGGAAGATAAGTTGTTGGGGAAAAATTTGTCAGTGACAGATTGTATGCAGGGTTATAGACATAAGTGGCATGTCTCTGTGACCTTGATTTTACTTAGATGGCCGGGTCTTTTCAAGAACTTCACATTATCAATCATCTCGATCCTTTGTCAGCTCTTCTGTGAGGTTCAACATCTGAAAGTCATTCTTCACCACTTTGTCTCACACCTTTTTGGGTCTTTCTCTTGCAAAGGTTCCCTGCATATTTAGAGATTGGCACTTCCTTATGCAGCTCTGTAAACATAAATCTGCATTGATATATATAAATATCACATACCAAATATCAGGCTAACAAAAATATTACATTAATATTTTTTAATAATACAGTTGACGAGAAAAATATCAGCATTTTGTGTTTGTGTGTGTGTGTGATTGCAACTAATCTATTTAATAGGAAAACATATGATCAATTTAAATCTATTTTTATGAATAACAGGTGTATATGAATGTAAAAATTAGCACATCACTATACTTAATACTTTGAATTAATGCAATATATTTTGAATTTTGTTTTCTTTTATCTTAGGATGTACAACATAAGTGTTTTAAGAAGTTTGTTTTGGAACAGCGTGATTTCACATTTAGGTATGATTGTGTGGTAAGAAGTTTGCTTTCCAACCACATAATTTTGGATTCAGTCCCACTTCATAGCACTCTAATCTAGCCATGGGCTGACCTGTGAGTGGATTTGGGAAATGGAAACTGAAAGAAGCCCATCATATACATCACATGTATGTGTAAATGTGTTTTACTGTCTCCTTGCTTTGACATTGCATGATAGTTGTAAGCAAGTGTCACTGTCATATGAGCAGTGTCCTTTGTTTTCAATCTCTTGAGACATGTCGGGTCCTGGGGAAATATTACCTTACTGTGAAACAGGTGAAGGTTGGTGGCAGGAAGGGCATCTGGCTGTAGAAAATCCACTGTAACAGATTCTGTCTGACCCATGTATGCATGGAAATGTGGACAATAAGATGATGATCATTTCCCTTGTGTAGCATCTTGGACGAATATCTTCTAGTCTTGGCTGAGCTTGACCAATGTAGTGTGATTCAAATTTGGTAAATGGAAACTGGGCAGTTCTGATTCCAAAATGACACTTTTAAGAAAGTACATTTTAACCTTTTAACATTCAGATTACTTGGTCAAATGTAATGCATATTTATTCACTTTATTTTGAATTAATCATGCATTATCTTGTAGCTTTGAGATTTCAATAATGTGAAGAGGTGCATACCTCTATGCTCTGATCCAAAATGCTATTGGGGGAGGGGGGTCAACTTTATCTTTCATGCTTTTCTAGTTGGTCAGAGGCTTTAATGTGGGTGGAATTAATAGATGCGATTACCAGGAATATGAGGCAAGTGAATTTAAAGATCAAATCTATAGCAATGAGAGAAAACTAATAATGACTGAAACAAGTAAAAGATAAATGATAGCATCTGCTATACCTTATACGGTTGTTGTTTAGTCCCAGACCAGCTGTAATTAAGTGAACCTATAATTAAAGATGCAAAAATCCTATATATCCTTCCTGTTTCTAAGATGTTAGGCTATCATTTGAGTGAGATTTAGTTCCTGTTTCTAGCAGGTTGAGTGCTCTTGTACTTACAGAGTCTTCCCTTTTGACTCAAGCAGCCCATACATACTAGTTTCTCATGGTACACTTTGTGATATCTATATATCATGCTGTCCAATAAATCATAAGAAGAAAAAGTGAATGCTCTGAGAATTGAATTCCTTTTATAGAACAACATGGCTCTGGTTTTCCGATTTAATAGCAACGAAGATCAAAGACAAGGGAAAGCGATATTCTTATGGAGCCAACCTAATAAGTTGCTATCAGAGAAGTTGTAGAGTTACAGGAAATCTTGTTTGTTCTTTGAGAAAGAGAAAGTAAAATATACTTTAGATGCTCTTTAGACACACACACACACACACACACACACACACACACACACACACACACACACATACTCTGAATAATAGCTTACATTTTATCATTGCTATGCTTACCTCTTACTAGTCTGTATATATGTATGCACATACATATACCTATACACACATGCATGTACTTATATATGTACATATATATTTGTGTGTGTGTATATATATGTATGTATGTATGTGTATGTATGTATGCATGTATGTATGCATGTATGTATGTGTATGTATGTATATGTATGTATATATGTGTATGTATGTATATATGTATAAATACAAGTATGTGTATGTGTATGTATAGATGTGTATATATGTGTGTGCATGTATATATGTATGTACATATACATTTGTATATGCATATTTATGTGTGTGTGTGTGTGCATATATATTTGTGTGTGTGTGTGTGTGTGTGTGTGTGTGTGTGCATATATATTTATGTATATAAATATTTGTATCATTCATAGTCAAAATGTGTAGTTTGGTGAAAAAGAAATAGTATTTCATAAATACAGGTTGATAATATCGAAGGTATAATTTTAACACCTTATAAAGATTATGTGGAGAGTGTATAATAAAAGTGAATACATTATATATATATATATATATATATATATATATATATATATATGGGAGAATATACAAAAAATAACAACAGACGAGGACAGGTGGTGTAAATAACAAAAGTATATATTAGTATGACGCTCGGGAATACGGAAAGTCTTTGACGTTTCGAGCTACGCTCTTCAACAGAAAGAATACGGAGACAAGGAGAAAAAACACAGAGAAAAAAAATTGAATAGTGTTCAGTCAACAGTCAATCATAATATATATATATATATATATATATATATACACAAATATATACAGTCATATATATACACATATATATGTGCACACACATATATACACATACACACATATATAGAATGTGCTCTGGTCGTTGAGTCTCATGGAGGAGATGACAGAGTGCTAAGATGATTGGTGATTTGCAGTACTCAAGAAGATTTGTCTATCTCAACACAAATAAAGCCTTAAAAGCATATCATCTATGTCTATCTCTGTACTCAATCTGTTCCTGACAAGCCTTTTCCTCACAACTCAGCTTCCTTACATGTCCCCCATCACTCTACTGACTACGGCACATTTCACTCAGCTGTTGTAATTGTTGGAGTGAAACTGCACATATTTTATTCCCTGCCTTTTTGTGCTTCTACTCACCTTCCCTGGAGCCACTTTCTTTGTCTTCCATGTTCTCAGTGTCATCCCTTACCACTTTACCTTCCGCTAAACACCGCTCCTACCTTCACTTCCCACTTCTACATTTTCTCCTTCTGCTAATGCCCCCCCCCACTACTTATGTTTGTCTGCTACTATTTCTACCCTTGTGTACCTCTGACCTCATCCCTGGCATTGTGCATCTATCACACATAACTCATACTTCACAACACCTATGCTGTGAGCTATTGCCTCCACCTTCTCTCCAACAAAACTGATACTTACCACTGACCATGCCTCCACTTTTATTTACCATTCTCTGCATTCACTTTTGCCTCCATCTCTATCCATCTCTCATTCTTCTTTCACACTCTAACAAACTTATCTACCCATTAACCCCATCCAATACTCTGGATTACTTCTTTTACCCTGTAACTCAAGGGTGTGCCTTTTCATCATTATCTTCTCTCCTTTTCCAACTGGGGTAGCTATGTATTTTCTCTACTGCAAGACTCCTGTCTCTACTTCTCTATCATAACTTAACCTCTCATCACCTGGCACAAAGCCATTTCCCCTCAATACTATCCTACCCTCATCTGAGGGGTCTTATCTTGTAAGTTATTTTGTGACATCACTAGTACTGGTGCTACATAAAAAAGCGCCTGATGCACTATTAGGAAGGACATTCAGTTATAGAAACCATGCCAAAGTAGACATTGGAACTTGGCACACTCCTCTATATTGATATATATATATCATTGTTTAATGTAATATATCCTTAATATATACACATATACACATTCATACATATGTCTATGTATGATTGTGTGTGTGTATGTGTGTGTATATATATATATATATATATATATATATATATATATCATGATTTAAAGTCCCTGTTTGATGCTGGCATGCATTGAATGGTTTGAAAGGACCTGATATCTCATATGCCCAAGGACTGCTCTATTCTCCAGTGTTTGTTTGGCATGGTTCTCCCACTAGCACTTGTACATAGAGTTCAAGACTATAAATCCTGAGTAGGTAGGGAGAACTTTATGTGAGGAAAATAAGGAGTAGGGAGGGGTAAGGTATGAGAGAAAGGGCCAGAGTAGAACAAGTTTCTTGCTGATGGCTGATGATCAAAACCTTTAAAAAAGTAGTGTAAATGTAAGTATCTATGATGTTCTGTTATCTATGATTAGATAAAGGTTGATGAATTGGCAATCAGAAGAGTGTAGGATAGCTTGCTTGACAAACTAACCTGTAATGGGGTCAATTCTCTTTCCTTCTTTTTTTTAGAAGAAACTGGTTGCGGTGAGACTCAGAGTGTTCTGTCAGGTCAGAAAGGCTAAGCACATGCCATGTGTCATGATATTACAACTAGAAGTCCATTAAGAGTCAAGGGCTGAAAGAAAGAAAGAAAGAAGAAAGGATCTGTAATGATAATTTTAACAGTCTGGATAATGTAGTATAACATTTAAAACAAATTTCTACTGGCATGGCTGTGTAGTAAGAAGTTTGCCATATGATTCTGAGATCAGTTCCACTGTATAGCACCTTGGTCAAGTGTCTTTGGCCTTGTGAGTGGATTTGGTAAACAAAAACTGAAATAAGGCGGCGAGCTGGCAGAAACGTTAGCGCACCGGGCGAAATGCTTAGCGGTATTTCGTCTGCCACTACGTTCTGAGTTCAAATTCTGCCGAGGTTGACTTTGCTTTTCGTCCTTTCGGGGTTGATTAAATAAGTACCAGTTATGCACTGGGGTCAATACAATCAACTTAATCCATTTGTCCTTGTTTGTCCCCTCTGTGTGTAGCCCATTGTGGGCAGTAAAGAAATAAGAAACTGAAAGAAGCTCATCATATATATATATATATGTATATATGTGTATATTACTGTTTCTTTGCCTTAATGTCAAGTGATAATTGTCATGCACAGGGTTTCTTTCGTTTCCAACCTTCTGTGAAAACAAGTCTGGGCATGAGGAAATATTACCTTGCTTGGAAACAGGTGAGGGTTGGCAACAGAAAGGGCATCCAGCCATTGAAAAAAATCTACTTCAACTAATCCTGTTCAACCCTTGCGAGCATGGGTAAGTGGAAATTAAAATGATGATGACGATGCAGATGTATAAAAAAGGAGACAAAAAAATCATTTTCTTAAAGTTATCACCTCAATAGAACAACCTTGAAATGTTAATTAATGAAAATTAATTAAAATTGGAACATAGCCAATCAAGTGTGGACTCTCTTACTGTTTAACCTTATAGAAATAACAAACTCTCTTTGTTGTTTAGTCCCAGTTCAATCTTGATTGAATCGAAGTATTATTAAGGGTGTTGCATTTGAAGCTGTCCCACTTTATTTTTGTTATTTCTTTTTTTCTGGCAGTGTATGTAGTATGTAGGAAATTCCTCCATATTTCAGAATGGAAATCATCAGATGTTGTGTTTGAAACTGAAGAACTTAATAGCTAATTTCAAAACAGATAATTTCACATAATTAAATGGCATTATTTGGTAAGAATAGCTGATACCTCTCACCTGTAGTGTTTTTTTCATTCACTTGTACACTTATGAAACAAACTATATATATATATATATATATATACATACACACACACACACACACAGTTCCTTTACAATTCTTACATAGGTAAGCACACATGCACAAACACGTGCAAGCAGATGCATATACACACTTGCATGTCCACATACATTCTAACTTATGCACACACATAAACACATGCATACACATATGCATTCATAGAATATCTTAATATCATTCGTAGAGAATTCTTATTCTCCCCACCCCCCACTCCCACTTAAAAATTTCAAATGAGTTGATGTAAAAATCTGATTGTGGACGTCTTTGATTAAATATTTCCAAATTGATTAGTTTTCAAGTGAAATTCATAAACTTAATTAAAAAAAAGAAAGAACAAGAAGTGATAAATCACAACAAGAACAACAACAACAACAACAAATAATGTGTTAATGAGAATAATTTTCATTTCCTTGAAGCCTCATCTAAATTACTTGTCTTTCTTTTCTTTTACTAGTATTGGTCATTAGACTGTGGCCATGATGGAAATACCACCTTTCAAGAGTTTTTACTCATACTAGTTCCAGCTTTTATTTTAGTCTTATTTTATCCATGGAAAGAAAAAGAAGGCACATGGCTCAGTGGTTAGAGCTTCGGGCTTACAATCATTTATTATCCTTGCATGGGTCAGGCAGAATTTATTGAAGTAGATTTTCTCTGGTCAGATGGTCTTCCAGTTACCAACCCTCACTTGTTTCCAAGCAAGGTGATATTTTCCATGGCCATGGTGGTGAGCTGGCAGAATCATTAGCACACCAGTCAGACTGCTTGGTGGCATTTTGTCTGTCTTTATGTTCTGAGTTCAAATTCTGCTGAGGTTTTACTTTGCCTTTTAATCTTTCAGGGTCAATAAAATAAGTACCAGTTGAGCACTGGGGTCAATCTAATCAACTTATCCCTCCCCTAAAATTGCTGTCTTTGTGCCCAAACTTGAAAGCAACATTTTTGTATGGCTTACAGTTTTCATGGAAGACTGGAAATGAACAATATTGTTGTATAAGTAACTAATTGAAAACCACTTCCATCTAACACACATGAAGCATTCACCTGTTTTTTTTCATAGCTTCCTCTGTATCTCTCTATCCAGGGTCCTTTGGTTCCATTCTAACTATTTTACTTAATCTTCTTCTCCAGAGCTCCAACCTTCTGAAAGTCACCCTCCCTTCACCAATGTATTTCTTGCAAATATCACACCTGTTTCCTTGGTGAACTTGCAAATATCATGGCTAAACTATAAAAAAAAAAAAACCCATATAGTGCTGATCAATATTAAAACAAAACCAAGCAAAAAAAAAATGAATAATAATAATGCTCTAAAATTCTAGTTTATTTTCATCACTACTGTAATCAAATTTTCTGTATCTGCTATTTTTCAGTGTGCATTCTTTAATTCTCAGCATTCCAGTGTCCACACTTTTCTTTCTTTCTTTTTTTTTTTTGCCTTTTAATTATTTTATCATCATTTGAATCAATAGGCATTAGGGAAAACTGCATTGTGGTATTTCTTTCAGCTTTCTATATTCTGCATTAAAATCCTGCCAAGATCAGCTTAGCCTTTCATTCTTTCAGAGCTAATAAAATAAAGTGCCAGCCAGGTACCAGGGTTGGTGCTATTGACTAGTTCCCTTCCACATAATTTCAGGCCTTGTGCAATGACTGCTGATTTGCTGGCACAGACTGAGGCTGTGCTACCCACAGAATTTTCTGGACAGTGGGCTATCGTGATCTTTGTTTTGTAAGACATTTTTCTGCAGTTCATCTCTTTAACATAACTGTAGTTCAGAATCAAGAAACCAAGATAGGTTACCTGGCACCAGGAATGTCAACAAATATTCAGTGCCCTCTGCCTGTTAGACAATGTACTTTGTGCCAAAATTTGAAGCCAATACTCTTAAGGCAGCAACCTGGCAAAATCATTCACATGTCGAACAAAATGCTTTGCAGTACTTTAGGATCTTTACATTCTGAGTTCAAATTCTGCTGAGGTTGACTTTGTCTTTAATCCTTTTGGCTGTCGATAAATTAAGTACAAGTGAAACACTGGGGTCGAGGACTCTCTCTCACCAAATTTCAGACCTTGTGCCTATAGTAGAAAGGATTATTATTATTATTTTTATTATTATTTTTATTATTATTTTTATTATTATTAATGTTGTGAGCTGGCAGAACTGTTAGCATGTTGGACAAAATGCTTAGCAGCATTTGGCTGTCTTTATGTTCTGAGTTCAAACACTGCCAAGGTCGACTTTGCCTCTCATCCCTTCAGGGCTCGGTGAAATAAGTACCAGTTAATCACTGGTGTTGATATAATGGACTAGCTTCCTTCCCCCAAAATTTCAAGCCTTGTGCCTATTATAGTATAAGGCATTGTTATCATCATCATCATCATCATGTTCTATGTTATGAGCTGCTTTCTTTCAAGATTCAATTTGAGATACTTTTATCCACCCAGCTTATATATTTATATATTTAGCACAACACCATTAACATGAGTTTCTGGGGAGAGGAGAGACAGAGAGTGACTGATAGCAATGTCAGGAGTTATAATCAGAGAAATATTTGTTTTGTATGTTTCCGTATGTTTTTTTTTTTTTGTATATCTGCTTCAGCAATTTCATTATATTATTGCTGTTTCTATCTCCTGTTTCTATACCCTCTCACATCTATTTTTCAACTGATGTTTACATTCATATATTACATACATACATGTGTAGACATGCTCACATACATACACACACGTCTTATTCCTGGTTTCAAAATATTCACCTTGGAGTCTGCTGTCACGTGAGCATTTCTGTTGATGAAGTGCTTCAAGATAATAATAATAATAATAATAATAATAATATTAATAATGTAGTTGTGGCAGTAATAAGGATGATAAGTTTTTTATTAGCCTCAAGGGCTCAGAGACAATGAGGACATTACAAAGAACAGCATACAGCACAGCAAGGGAGTTTACATAGAATATATAAAAAGAGATAAAAAAAAGAAAAAAAAAAAGAGAAACAAAGAAATAATAGAGAAACAAGCAATAATAATATAATACCTTCTAGCCATTTTGATATACTTTGGCATTGTAGAAATGGTTTTCTTTCTTCTTTTTTTTCTCTCTGCTAAACATGTACATACACAAACATCAAAAACATTCTTTTGTTGCAAAGAAACATTGGTATTGAAGTTTCACATCTCCAAATTCAATTTTTTGTTTTTCTTTTACTTGGAAGTCAAGTAATTTTATTTATTTTTTCCCACTTATTTTTTTTTTCGATGTATTTATTTTGAATTTTTATATGTTTTTGCCATTTTCATCATCCTATTTTCCGAAATAGTAAATTATGTAACATCTCACCCTCGACCAGACTATTTTTCTGAGTCGGCAATATTAATATTGCCTGCTTTTCTCATCTGCTATGATTCTTTCCTTTGTACCTTCTATATATATATATATATATATATATATATATATATATATATATATATATATATAAACACGCACACACACATATTTTAGATAAAGATAGTTATGGCTCATGGGGTTACCCTGGGTTTCATGTCCATAAAACGTTTGTTCTATGGTGTTTGTTCAGACCCTGATGGACGGTGGCCTATAACCTCTCTTCAAAGAGGGAGGAGAAAAGACCTCATAGCTACTTGTTGAACACACAGGCAAAGGAGAAGGGTTAAGAATAAGGGATTGTCTCCCTGAGGCCCCTATTCATAGTCGATGTGGTCAGCTTGTGGGTTTCAGGACTTAAGTAGGAATCTCCTGAAGTGTAAGCAGGGTCCGAAGACTTCCATCCTACATAAACCCACATATATATATATTCGTACCGTTGGGTATTATTGGACAAGGTACTTCCCAGGTTCTAAAATTTTGACACAGAATTTAGAGGGGTATTTTCTACCATGAAAGTAGGGTCCTTCTTTTAGTTGTCAAAGTACAAGCCAAGGGCAACACTCCAGTCTTGCTATAAGAGCAGTAATTTTACCTTGTACTTATTCTTAGTGCAAGTTTTGAAGAATGTAGTATGATTTCAACAGTTATTTTTTGAAAGTTATTATGGAAGTGACAAAGGAGCATATTCAGCATATTTTACTTTATGAGTTCAATAAAGGTAATGATGTAATGGAAAATGTGAGAAATATTAATGCAGTATATGGGGATCAGACAATAAGCATAAGCCAGTGTCAACGGTGGTTCCAGAAATTCTGCTCCTGAAGTACAGCCTAGCAGATGAATCTTGTCCTGGAAGATCTGTAGAGTTCAACAAGGACATCCTGCTAACCCTGGTGGAACAAATTCCCATGGTAACTGTTGAGGAACTATCAGAGAAGCTTGGATTTGGTCATTCAACCAATCATTCAAGTCAGCACTAGAAGAAAAACGACCATCTTTGGTTTCAAGACAAAAGGTGTTCTTCCATCAGGATAATGCTCAGCTACATACAGTGAGGATGACATTCCAAAGGCTGGAGCAGTTTGAATGGGAAACAATGCCCCATATTTGCTGTACATCACCCCATCTGATTATCATTTATTCCATGGTCTTCAAAATCATTTGGATGGAAAAAATATGAATTCTGTAGATGCTGTCAGAACAGTACTAGAGGAGTATTTTTCATCAGGGACAAGTGAATTTTGGAAGAGGGACCTTGCAAGTCTATTAGATAGATGGAAGAGCATTGTAGAAAATGGAGATTTTATTTTAGATTAAAAAAGAACATTGCTTATATTAATTTTGAAAAATAAAAGTAGTATTAAATATTGCACTATTCATGGGATGACCCAATATATTCAAGGGGGTGCTGAAAAGTTCTTGGCTTTAAGGGTTTCATGAAAGGCCTAGTTGGAGGCCCAACTTCTGAGTTCTGTTACAAGGCTTTGAAAAACTGAAGGGCCCTGCAATAAGTGTGTAATTCTGAGAGGGGAATATGTTGAATAAAATTGTAATTAACTGATCCCCCTGTATTTTCTTTCGCACAAATCCAGGAACTTTTCAGTACCCACTTGTTTGAAACAGGTAAGAGTTGATGATGGGTGACAGAAGACACAACTGGCCATAGAGAATCTGTCTCTATAAACTTTACCAAACCCATTCAAGCATGGGAAAGTAGATATTAAATGATGATGATGATATGCATAAGTTACATTGCATATTATGCACACATACATACACACAGATGCAGGGATTGGCTGTGTGGCAAGAAGTTTGTTTGCCAACCACATGGTTCCAGGTTCAGTCCACTGAGTGACACCTTGGGCCACTATCTTCTACTATGGCCCCTGGCTAACCAAAGCCTTGTGAGTAGAGTAGGTGAATGGAAACTGAAAGAAACCTGTTGAATCTATCTATCTATCTGTCTGTCTGTCTGTCTGTTTGTCTGTCCGTCTGTCCATCTGTCCATCTGTCCATCCGTCCGTCCATCTATCCGTCCGTCCATCTGTCCGTCCATCCGTCCAGCTATCCGTCCGTCCATCCATCCGTCCGTCCGTCCATCCATTAAATAATTAAATGGGGAGTTGAAAATAAAATAAAATTAATTTATCAACATACTGCGAAAAGTAAAACTAAATTATAGTCAAATAAAAACCTATGCCCATTTCAATTCACACGTGCTGTTCATTCAATTTTTCCTTCTCTAGACTTTTCCATTTTCCTCTCTGATGAAGAGCTATGCTCAAAAAGTTAAAAACCTCTTTTTTCCACCCTTCCTGAGAGTTAAACCAATACATGCCATGTGTACATCCTCTTGCTTTGTTTTTGCTATTTTTAATGTTCAATTGTTTGTTCAAGTTTTAATATTCAATTTGATTATATATATATATGTGTGTGTGTGTGTGTATGTCTTTTACTGTATCCTTGCCCTGGTATCATGTGATAGTTGTAAACGAGTATCACTGTCATGCAGCATGTTGGTAAATGGTGAATATTATCTTACTTAGAAACAGGTGAGGGTTGATGACAGGAAGGGCATCCAGCTGTAGAACACCCACCTCAGCACATTCTGTCTAACCCATGCAGGCATGGAAATGGGAACGTTAAGATGATGATGACACACAAATACACACACCTATTCATTCTCAAATATTTTTAACATGTTATATATTACTATTAATCCTCATATCACAATATACACTGTGAATCAATAAATAGTTTTTTTTTCCAGCTTTTCTTTGGTATTTTTCTTGCATTTAAGATGTTGAAATGTTTCTGAAATGTAGTCAGTTTTCCTTTAATTTTCTCTTGTTTAAATGAAACATAAAATATGCTTTGATGATAGAGATGGAAAGAGCAATTTCAGCTCTATTTTTTTTTCTGTTGTTTGTTGCTTGCTTGTGTGTGTGTGTGTGTGTGTGTGTGTGTGTGTGTATTTGTGAGTAGTAGTGATGGTGGTACTGCTGGTATGTCTATGTTTTTTTGAGTGAATGTATATGAATAAATACACATCGAACTATCTATCTCTCTGTCTATCCACCCTCCCATCAGATGTGTTTATATTTAGGTTTATATGTATGTTCATATATATTTGTATGTATATAAGCATATTTATATATATGTATACATATATATTCGTATATATTATGTTTGTGTGTGTGTGTGAATATATATATTACTATGTATGTGTAATTATATTTGTATGTATAAGTATGTATTATGTGTGTGTGTATATATATATATATATATATATATGTATATATATATATATATATATATATTTATATATATACAAATATGTATTTGTATACATATTGGTGTGTATATATATATATATATACATATATATATATATATATCTAGACGTCTATGCATATAGATGTTTATATATATATATATATATATATATATATATATATATACATACACATATCTATATATATGCATGTATATATAGTGTATATATTTTTATCTTTACACACACACACACACACACACACACACACACACATGATTACATATGTGTGTGTGTGCATCCATATATGTTTGAATGTGTTTGTAGATATTTATACTATGCATATGTATGCTTGTATATATTTGTGTATACATGTGTATTTATGTGTCTTTACATTTATATAAATATATATGTGTGCATATATTTATGCTTGTATACCTGTGTTTATATTTGTATTTATGTGCATGCGTATGTGTAGTATATGTATGTGTGTGTGCACGTATGTGTGTGTGCGTATATATATATATATATATATATATATATATATATACATACATATATTTATACATATATATATATATATATATATGCATACATATATATATATATACATATGTATATATCAATACATACATATATATATATACATATATACATATATATATATATATACATACATACATACATATATATATATATATATATATATATATATATGTTGATGTGTGTGTGTGTATATATATATATATATATATATATAATATATATATATATATACACACATATATATATATAACAATTACATTAGAATGCTGTGACCAACAGTTATTATTGATCTGTATAGATTTTCCAGGTAATTGATTTGTGGCTCTACCATTACTTATTGTTCATTTTTACTTTGTTAAAATGATTACTTTTAGTTTTGTATTGTTTTGTATTGTTTAAGGGAATACCTATTCAGCAATTTGATTTGTTTCTTGTACTTAACAGTCAAAATCTGGTGCAGTCCTAAATAGTGAGGATGAGTGTATTTATAAATTATATATGATAATGATTTGTGGTAGATACAGGTATGATTGCTGGTTAAGATGTTGGCTTCATAACCACATGGTTGATAATGGAAGATTGTGGTACTTTAGACACAGGTTTTCCTTTTTTTTTTTTTTTGATTTCCAAAATTACTTTGTACCTTGTGAGAGAAATTTGGCAGATGGAAATCGTGAAAATGTTTATATGTATATTTCCCACACGGAGGGTCTTTGACTCAGTCCTGCTGAATAGTTCCATCAGCAGTGCTCCTACTGAGAAATCTTCCACATTTGCAGCTTGCTTTCCACTTAATTCCATACTGCACACATTCACTAAACCTCCTCCAAAACTATTTTTTCCCCACTCTGTCGTATCTGCTGCCATTCACACATATATCCTAAGTGTGGAAGCATCTTCTGCTTCAAACATACAAGGCCATAGTCTCTGACAATGTCCTTTCTGTTATGCTCCAGCATTGTGTCCAGAGCTATTCTTACCCTCACCAAACTCTTCAATCTCTCTCTTTCTGTCTCAGCGGTAAGGGAAGCAGTCTCTGACTCTGCTTTGTCGCACTTCCAATATCTCAAAAGTTGGCTACAACATTCCCCAATATCTTGAATCTTCCTTCTAATGACCTTCAATATGGTTTTCATAGTATCAGATGTGTTGGAAACCTATCTCCTCTGTTATTCACCAGAAGGCTCTTATTTTCAGGAAATTTTGTGAGAGCAGTTGTTGCCTTTGATCTCAGCAAGGCTCTTATATGTACCTGGTATGTGAACCTCTTGTCAACTTGACTCTATCCTCCATTTATATCCTCATTTCTTGAAGAGATCAGAAAAAATGTGTAAAAAGTAAAAGAGGTTTGCTAAGCTTTGATATATGACATTGCTCTACATCAATACATAATATCAATTTAAATATAATATAGATGGCAGGTGAATGTTAGAAATGAGTATAGGAGTGAATTCATCATGAAAGTGTGAGGTGGAGTACTCTTACTTAAGGGCTCAGTCCTTAGCCCTCTTCTGTACATCATAGTCCTCTAAGAAATAGTCCTCAGCCCTCTAATGTACATTATAGACCTCTAAGAAATATCAGAAGAGTTTAAGACCAGCTACCTGTGGAAGTTTATTCTATGTTGATGACCCAGCTCTTATAGCTGAATCTATTGTAAAATTAGAAAAGATGTTTCTGATACGGAGGCAAAAACTAACAGGTGCGGTGCCTCAGAGTAAATTTTACTGGAGCTAAAGTGTTACTAAATAGGAAACCGTGGACATACAGGTGTAGGATAACAGAAAAGGTAAACTTCATATGGGGCAGGTGTGCAGGGGCAGTAAATACTGAGAGCAGTGAATGCATTTGAAGACAGTGTGTCTTGTGTGTCAGTGTGTCTAGTGCTGTTTTATCATTGATTTTACTTTTTTTCATCTGCAAGCCTTAGCCTCTGTTTTTGTCTTACTCATACAGACGTTTACATCAATAAATAGAATAAGAAATAATATCTATTCCATCCAATGTTGTTATTGCCAGTTAAATTCATTTATGACTAATGCTTTATAGGTTTTAGTAGTATATCAAAAAATACTATTATATACCTCATGTGTATATGTGTATATATACATGTGAGTCAGTGTTTAGTAACTTTACTGCATAAATCTATAGCAAAACAATAGAATCCAAGGAAACTAGTAATGGTTTGTAAATATTAGGTACAAAAAGTTAACAAAGTGGAATAAATTACTTTGCCATGAAGAAAAGAAGTCTAATGTATTGGCTGGGACCCTTTGTTGTTAGGGAGAAGTGAGAAAACTTACAGTATGGTTTTCTGTCAATAAGGTGCAGAAGTGGCTGTATCAAAAGAAGTTTACTTCTCAACCACATGGTTTTGGGTTCAGTCCCACTGTGTAGCACTTTAGGCACAATGCTCTAGCATGGCTGCAGTCTAATGACTGAAACAATTAAAAGATAAAAGATACGGCTCCAGGCTGATCAAAGTCTTGTGAATGGATTTGGTAGATTGAGGCTGAAAGATGCACATCGTATTTGTGTGTGTGTGTGTGTGTGTGTGTGTGACTATCATTGCCTTGGCATCACATGATAGATGTAAATGCAAGTGGTGTGTTTCATTTCCAATATTCTCAGAAAATATGTCTGGTCATAGGGAAATATTACTTTACTTGAAAACATGTGAGAGTTGGTGACAGGAAATGCATCTGGCTGTAGAAAATCCATCTCGGCAAATTCCATCTGACCCAAGCAAGTGGATGTTAAGATGATTATGATGATGATGAGTGGATGTGAATAACTGTCACTGAATTCAGAGTGAAGATAGAAATGATTGTTGTTGTTTGGGCCCAACAGCTCTGATTGAGCAGACTTATGATCTAAGACATTCTAGCCAACCATAACCACCACATCTTTATTTTGTTTTCAAACAGAGCAAGGGGTAATCTGAGGGAGGTTTCGTTGGTATTTCTTGCAGACTTCAAGTGACTGTGTAGAACCATGGTTCTCTCTCAATCTGGGTCCACATGGCCCTTGGGGGTCCATATAAAATTTTGTTGTTAGAATTTATGTGCAATAAATTGGTTATACTTCTACAGTTCACAAAATATTTTAACAATTTTTTTAATACAATTCCTAAAAGTATTTAATTATAAAAATATAATAGGATTTTTTTTGCATCACATGGCAATGTAGGATCCTGTTGAGTAAAATAAGAGTCAAAGGATTCCGCAAATAAAAAATGGTTGAGAAACACTGATGTAGAGGGAAGAATTTGTTGATTAAGTCAATTGAGTGAGATAGTGCTTTGTTATATAATATGTATATGTACATCTTAGGGTGGAGGTGTGTGGCTTAGTGGTTAGGGCATTGGACTTATGATCATAAGATTGTAGTTTCAATTCCAGGACCGGCCAATGCGTTGTGTTCTTGAGCAAAACACTTCATTTCATGTTGCTCCAGTTCACTCAGCTGGCAGAGATGAGTAATCCTGCAATAGACCAGCATCCCATTCAGGTGGGGAATTTTTAAGCCATGGAAACTAGGAAACTGGCCCTTATGAGTTGGCATGACTCAAGAAGACAACTGTATCTTAGGGTTTCCGTTGAATAATGAATAGTGTATTGTGGTTTTAGTCCCAGGCCAGCTTTGGTTGAAGAGATCTATAATGAGACTTTCAAGCTTAGATCTATCATTTTTCCCCAAATACAATGTATCTATAGTACATTATCCAATATGTTCTTCCTTTCTCAAATCTGTCAAGAGACAGACATGCATATGAGAAGGCCTGACAAGTTCTTGGCTTTAAGGATATCACAAAAGGCCTGGCTGGAGGTCCAACCATCAGAGTTTTTTTTACAGGGTTTAGAAAAACTGAAGGACTGCTGCAATCAAGAGGGGAATATGTTGAATAAAATCACATTTAACTGACCCTCCTTTATTTTCTTTTACCCAAAACCAGGAACTTTCCAGCATCCCTTGTATATAGATAAATTCTCATTTTTGATGACTAGTACACACACACACACACACACACGTTTTGAGAGAGCAAGAGAGAGAGAGAAAGAAAGCAAGCCTTGTGGAGAGATACACAGGCACTTGTCTGGTTGAGTAAATGAAAAGTGTTGTCAGATCCAAAAGAAAAACTGACTCTTGACAATATTTATATCTCTTCATGTTTTCTGGAAACATCTGCCTGTATCTTAGAAAATGTAGCAAACCACTTTAATTTCAGTTTTATGTCTTTAATAATAATAATAATAATAATAATAATAATTTTTCTTTTTATAATGAGCTGTAATGAAGTTGGTCATGTTTATGTATGCGATGCTACAAAATGTTATTTGAACTGTCACTGGAAATTTATCATTGCCTTCATATAAAAAAAAATATTTTGGAGCAATATATATATACTTCATCATTGCCATTATCATCATTGTTTTAATGTCCACTTTTTCTTTACTCTGCAACTGTGTGGAAACTTGTGTATGGTGAACGTGTGTGTGTATAAATATTATATATATATATATATATATATAGGAGGCTGTAAATGACCTGTCCTTTTTTTTTCTTGTCTGTCTTCGCATCGTCTATCTGTCTGGATGTTTTATTGTCGACTGTTGTGTTCTTGTTCCATTTTTTGGATTTATATATATATATATATATATATATCTTAATATATAAATCTGAAATTGTGTGTTTGTGTGAAGCCTTTTTGAATGTTTATAGAAATCCACATTTTCCACTTTTTCGTAAAATTTTTTGCATCAATGGAATTTTCTCGATCTGAACTTTCCAGTGCAGTAGTTAGATTTTTAAAATTCCGTTTACTTTGTGTGATTTAAGGGAGATTCGGCTGTTGTTTCTAGCAACTTTTATATTTCATCCCTGCTATCTGGAACGCCATTCTTACACACGCGCTCAACATAAAAATATAGAGAGTAAAAGTAAAAGAGGGAGAGGGAGAGAGAGAGAAAGTGATACATACAACGTCATAGATTAAACTTTCATCTCAGTATTCTTTACCTATTTTTCATAACATAGATACGTAAAAAAACACACAACCACACATACATGACCTGTGACAACAACATACACATTGCTCTCAATCTCTATTCATTTCTACCCCTCTACCTCTCTCGCTCTCTCAAACGTATACACGTGCAAGTAAACAATCATTCACATCGTGGTATATTTACAAAACATTGATGGCGTAACTACAGAGTTGTATCCCCCAACTTTGGAAGGTCATAACTTTCATAAAAATGAATATTTTTTAATGAAATTTTCTATGCATATATTATTTATTATGCAGATTCCAAATATACAAAAATTTTTGGTGAAAGTATTTTGGAAGGGGGTGGGGTACAATATTCGGAAATTCCACTTAAATTCCTCTTAACTTCCAGGAAAATGAATATTTTTTCATGAAATTTTGTACAAATGTACCTTGATGTATGTACATTTCAAGCATGTAGGAATTTTGAAGGAAACAACTGCAGGTTATTTTTGAGAAGTGTTCCCCACTCGGTGGTGTTTCAGAGCAAGTCGTCCATATTTGTTTCATTTTTCTCTATTATGTGCTTATGTGCATCTTTAGATTTCTAATGAAGTAATAGGCAGTGAAGAGAAGCAGTCATAAGAAAACTTTTAACTACCCCTATTCCTTTCTCTCCCCCTCTCTACCTCTTCCTCTCTCGTTCTCTCAAAAGCATACACGTGCAAGTACACAATCATTCAGTAAAATATAACTCATGTTCATCAATGTTTTGTAAATTTACCACGATTTTCACTAGGGTGTTAGGGTTAGGGTTTTAGGGTCAGGGTTTAGGATTAATGTTACGGTTACGTTTTTTAGGGTTAGGGTTAGGGTTTAGGGTTAGTGTTAGGGTTAGTGTTAGGATTAGGTTTAGGATTAGGGTTGGGTAATCGTGCGGGTGTTAATCTGAAAAATTACAGATATGTGAAAAGTACCGACCCTGCCATCTATTATAAGTTTTGTTGTTCTGTTTAATATATACATAGATTATGCCTCCAAAGAAGAGAGTTTGCTGGGGAAAGACAGCAACCGGTTTAAAATGACAACCACAGACTGCAGCAATTCACCACATTCCAGTAGCTACTTTGAACATAATGCAAAATGGTGCATCAACACCTTCTGCCCAATCTGATAGAATTCTGGCAAAACTGTTTAGCAACAGATCGCCAGCAATTGCTTCATCACAAATTGCCATCCTAGCTCCTGTGAAAAGGGATTACCTGCTATGTATAATCAGGGCAGCGCAAAAAGTTGTTTTGCACAAGCATTTCTATAGCCAATTACACGGATGAAATTTACGTATGCTTAATAATTTTACGCAAAACAGCCTTCAGACTTTCCCTATTAATTTCATCGTCTTTTGAATTATGAACATATTTACATCATAAGGGTTTTTTCATTGTAAGGCTTTCTTTTTTAGTTGATTTTCAGCTAGCAAGACTTATCATAGATGGCATAATAAGTCACACCCGGACAAGGTCAGGTTATACTGCTAGTATATATATAAATTATAAGTATTATTACAATACAGTAAAATAAAGCACCGTAAATGTAGAATTATAAATAGGAAATAGTGGCACAACAAGGTAGACTTAGCTGATGAAGACTAATCAGTATTACTTTAACAAACGTATTCTGAAAAGTCTGAAAATTGAGTACTAGGTTGTCCATTTCTCTGGCGTTCTTCCTAGAGGTACGACGAAAATTTTTCATGTTCACTGCCCGCACACATCTTTGCCTCTATACATTCAGTGAAGCTTTACCTAGCATCAAACGGTTATTGACTGCTGTTTCCAGCAAAAATTTCAACTAACCTAAATTCTGCATATATATATATATATATATATATATATATATATATGATGGGCTTCTTTCAGTTTCCATTTACCAAATCCACTCACAAAACTTCAGTTGGCCCAAAGCTATAGTAGTGCCATGCAGTGGGACTGAACCCAGAGCTATGTGGTTGGGAAGCAAGCTTCTTACCATACAGCGACACCAGCACCTTATATATAACCTGCAATCCAACCTAATATATATATATACTTTATTCCAATACAACCAGGAAATCTATATACTTCATTCCAACACTTCATTCCACACTGATATATTATGACTATTTTTTTCTTCCTTGTCTTTTAAATATGTTGTTTCATTTCTCTTGTGTTTCCAAGGAGATTTTATAAATGAAGACATGTAGATAAAGTTGTGTGTATATATCTAGGCTGTAAACATTAATATAAATAATAGTTTTTATTTACTAAAGTATATATTTGTCTTGTAAGAACAACAGTTTAAACTGAAGAATTAATGGCTTTTCTCTGTTATTTTTTTTTTTTGGAGATATTATTTTCTAAGATTGCTAGCAATTTAGTTGAGCTCTTTGATGCCTTTTAGTTTTTTTTTTTTTTTTTTTGGTTTTTAATAATTTAAAATCTTTTTCGATATAAATGTGTCCACGAAGACCATGTATATCCATGTATGTGTATGACTGTAAATGTATATCAGTTTGGGGATATGTGTATGCATTTGTGGCATGTGCATAGTGTGTATACATATGTGTATGGATGTATTTGTATGCCTATGTATTTAGGAATGTGTGTTATGTGTGTGTATGTGTGTGTATATATATGTATGTATGTATATATATATATATATATACACACATACAAATGTATGCATTTGTGTATATAGATGTGTATATGTACATACATACATATATATAAATAAAATGCATACATACTTACATATGTGCGTGAGTGTGTTTGTGTGTGTGTGTGTGTGTGTGTGTGTGTGTGTGTGTGTGCATGTGTGTTTGTATCTATTTTATCTGTGTGCATTGAATGAAAATTTTGCTAGTGCCTGAAGGTAAAAGAGAAATGCAACACCACCACCACCACCACCTCCAACTCCCCTGAAATATTTTGGTTATTTTGTATATAGCATTTTGAAAACTTGAAACCTACGTTCTTCAAGTAATCTAAGATGAGTAGATAGAAAATTTTAATTTTAATAGCATATCTTTTTTTTTTAAACAAACAAACAAATAAATAATACTATAAATAATAATGTTAATAATAATAATAATATTAAAATAATAATGCTAATAATAATATTAAAATAATAATAATAATAATAATAATAATAATAATTTCTAATTTTGGTACAAGGCCAACAATTTTGAGGGGAGGGGTAAATCAATTACATTGGCTCCTATACTTGGCTGGCACTTTATTTTATCAGTGATGAAAGAATGAAAGGCAAAGTTGACTTCATCGGAGCTTGAACTTGGAACAGAATGACTCAGAAGAAATGCCACTTAGCAGTTTGTCTGATGTGCTAATAATACCGCCAGCTCACTGCCTTAATAATAATAATAATAATAATCCTTTCTACTATAGGCACAAGGCCTGAAATTTTGGGGAAGAGGACCAGTCGATTAGATTGACCCTAGTACGCAGCTAGTACTTAATTAATTGACCCCGAAAGGATGAAAGGCAAAGTCGACTGCAGCGGAATTTGAACTCAGAATGTGAAGATGGATGAAATACTGCTTAGCATTTCACCTGACATGCTAACGATTCTCCCAGCTTGCCAATAATAATAATAATTTCTTTTATTAGCCACAGAGACATAGATGAGAGGTACATCACAGGGACAGACAATGATTTGTGTGGGGATTTGCATAAAGGTTGGAGAGAAAGAAATGGCAAAGACAGTGAAATGTGATAAAAGTACACACAGTATACAAAGTATGTGATAGCATTGAATGAAGCAGTCCTCCTGATACTGGAGAAACTCCGACTAGGACCAATCAAGGAATCACACAGATCCAGGATTACCCCGACAACCAAAGACATGAGTCCTATTTCTTTTTCTTCAATTGACAGGTGCATACTTAGAGTAGGTCCATTCACTCTAACCAGTTTTACTAGTCACCCCTCTTTTCCCAAATTCATTTGGAGGTAGCACTTTCCTCAATAATGATGATAATAATAATCCTTTCTAATATAAGCACAAGGCCTGAAATTGGGGGGAGGGGGGAAAATCGGTTATATTGCCCCAGTACATAACTGGTACTTATTTTATTGACCACCCTCCCCACAAAAAAGAAAAGGATGAAAGGCAAAGTCAATCTTGGCAGAATTTGAACTGAGAATGTAACGACTGACAAAACACCAATAAGCATTTTTCTGGCATGCTATGATTCTGCCAGCTCGCTGCCTAAAACAAGGTTCTATCGTAAATTTTTACAAAGATGAAAGAAAACAGCAGCAGTAACACCGAGAACATGTAAAACCACCAAAGGATAGCAAAATATAAAATTCGAGCAGTCCATGGTGGCTTGTGAAGATAAAAAGGTCAATGTCATTCTTGCCTTAGATATGCAATAAAAATCTTTTTTTAAAAAAATCAGTATGCTCCTAAGAGAATATATAGAATTTATTGACTCAAAATAAAAAGCTCCATTCTAGAAATATTCCATTCTTAAAATAAACGAAAGGAAGGAATAATAATAATAATAATAATAATAATAATAATAATAATAATAATAATAGTAAATAATAATAATAACAATGATTAGCAGGACCCATGGAAATTTCACAGTATGAATCAGCACATTTGGAAACATTATGTTAGCATATTGAACAGAAGCAAGGAATTTCAAAAAATTCTTTTGATATCGTGCCATTTAATAAGGTATTGCTTATTTACCTCCTTGTAATATGTTTGACAGATATGATGTGCTTTAAACCTTTTTGTTACTGTATTTATTTTGAACTGATTTGTGTTTCTTTCAATTAATTTTAAATATAACAAAGAATTTAGTAAAATAACTTAAGTTATTAAGCTGGTGTTAGGAACATAAATTGCGACTGAGGTTTGGTGGAAAATTTTAATTCGAAACTTAGGGAAACAAGACATTTGTACTACACAGCCAGAAGCGGTTTCAACCGGGTTGGTATCGAAAGGGTTAAGGAAATAAAAGATGAATTATAAAAATAAAAACTTATATGTATTGATTAAATGTTTATTATTTACAATTTTGTTAAATGTTAGTCTTTGTGCCTTATTTATAAATGACTCCAACCTCCATTTCATAAATGAAATGGAGGTTGGTGTCATTTGGAGGTATTAGGAAGCACATTTCTTCTTGTGTACCTGTTATTGAAGTGGTTTCAATGCAATTATTGTGGAGGCTGACGCATTCTACATGTAGTACATGTTTATTTTTTTGAAAAATAATCTTTCCCATTCTTTCTCCTTTTAGCTAGTGTCATCTATCGTCCATATTTTGTAAACAAATTTTTCAATTGAGCAGATGATAATTAATTGCCTTAAAGTGCATGCGTTAAATGAAGGAATTAAAAAAAATAAAAACATGTAAACAAACTACACGGTTGACTGTCCAACCACCAGCAGGGCTCAGTCTGAGTTATTTACCAATAAAGAATATTTACATTTCTTTTCATTTCACTTCAGTTCAGCGATCTATCTATTTGCATATCTATTGATATATCTCTCTATTTGCATAACTTTTGATATATTGGTAGGCTCATCTTACCTACCTCCTACCTGCCTGCCTGCCTGCCTGTCTGCCTGCCTGTCTGTCTGCCTGCCTGCCTGTCTGTCTGTCTGTCTGTCTGTCTAAGTAACTATCGTTTCTACTTTCCTTTCTGCTGATGTGTGTGTGTGTTTACTTTCATAATACCGATAAGTATTTAAACCTAATAACCAGAAAAAAAAATAAATAAAAGATTAACACTTGCCCCAGCATGGCCGCAAGTTTTGGCCTGGAACATGTAAAAGATAAAAGCAAAACTTCCACTCCTCCTCCTCCTGATTATCCCTTTTCTCTTTTACTTGTTTCAATCATTGGTCTGTGTACAGATTTAGTCAAACAAGTCAACCCCACTACATATTTTTCTTTTTACTCTGGCACTCATTCTATCAGTCTCCTTTACTGAACTCTTAACACACGAGGATGTAAACAAACCAACACTGGTTATCAAGTGGTGGGTGAAGAAGGGAGGCAAAGACACACACACACACACACACACACACAATATGCTTCCACACAGCTTCCGTCTTCCAAATTCACCCACAAGGCATTGGTTGGCGTGGGGCTATAGTGAAAGACACTTCACTTGCCCATGTTTGTGTGCAGTGGGACTGAACCTGAAACAATGTAGTTGCAAAGCAATCTACTTAACCACACAACCAACAACTGAATACTCATCATTGAAACTAATGAGGACCCATTATTTGTTTGATTGTGTTAATGATAATTGGCTTGCTTACGTTTATTGATTGCAATTTCATGCCTGAAACTCAGATTTAAAACTGCATAATTTTCATTTTTATTTACGAGTGTTTTCCATTATTGTTGTTGTTATTATTATTATTATTATTAGTCTTGTTTATTGTTTGTTCTTGTTTTGATACTCGTAATTCTTTGTTAGATCGTTAGTCATGTTGTGGTAAATGATAGGGTGGGAGAGGAGGCCACCCTAGTTTATTAATTGCTGACGGATCTTACCCCCCCCCCCCCCACACTTCACGCTCACCCAATCTTTTACATTGAAGCTTGAATTGTTAAGATTCCTTATCAGATCCACCTGTGACTCTCGAGTTCCCTCTTCCCACCACACCACCACCACCATCAGTCCCTCTTCTTCTTATTCTTCTCCCCCACCGTCACGTCACTATCCCTTCCTCCCTTTCCTTGAACCTTCCCCCTCCAACCTGCCCACTCACTATCTCCCACTTAGAATAGTTCATTAGTGTGCAGTCACCAGCGATGCAAAACAAATGCATGAGCATGCACATAAACACATGCATGCATATTCATTCTCTCTCTTTCTTGCCTTTCAGCGTGCGTGCATGCACACACATACTCTCATACAAACACTCTCACACACCCACGCACACACAAACAGTCACACACACACACACACACACTCTCTCTCTCACACACACACTCACACACATACTCTCACACACTCTCTCTCACACACACACTCACACATGCATACACACACATACTCACACACACACACACACACACACACACACACACTCTGACATACACTCTCACACACTCTCAAACACACACACACACACACACACACTCTCTCTCTCCCCCTCTTTTTCTGTCTCTTCCACATCCACAAACTATCACCCTTCCTTTTACACATGCATACACACTCTCTTTGACACTTTCACAAACACAGACTCTCTCACATACTTATATGATATCACTTGCCCACCCACATGCTGACACACACACACACACGCACACGCACACACAGAGTCTCTCTTCTGTACCATATCAATGACACCCACCCGTATCCACTCTCTCTTTACCCCCCTCCACATGCATACTCTCTCTGTCTTTCAAACCACCCCTTTCTCTCTCTCTTTCTCCTACACACACATATAACATGCTATGCAGACACTAACGAGTCGTCTCAACACCAAAAATAATCAATCGAGCTTCAATCTTGTTGAACAATCACAGTGTTTTGGTTTTGTTTTTGTTTTTCTGAAACTTTACAGTTCTTGAATGGATCAAAGCATTGATTGATTGGCTGATTTGATCACTTGTCTGGTTGATTGACTGGATGGATGAGTGATTGATTAGTCAATTGGTTGGTTGGTTGGTTTTTTTTTTACATTCAGCTGAGCTGACTGGAGCAACATGAAATGAAATGCCTTGTTCAATGACTGCTCCAGGAATTGAACCCACAACCTTATGATATGATAATGAGTCTAACACCCTACCACAACTACTTGGCACCATACCCCATGCACTACCTTATGACTGGCATTCAATGAAATTTCATAATTCACAGATTACTAGGAGAATTTGGTTACTTGTATTGTCTAATTGTATAGAAGTTTCAATCACCAAGGTTATGCAAAATTGTAGAAACATTATCATCATCATCATCAATATTATTAGTTGGGGGTCGATTAAATAAGTACCAGTTATGCACTGGTGTCAATGTAATCGACTTACATCCTCTCTGCAAATTTCAGGCCTTGTGCCTATAACAGAAAGGATTATTATTATTATTATTATTATTATTATTATTAAGAAAGTGGCGAGCTGGTAGAATTGTTAGTGTTTTGCCTGTCTTTATGTTCTGAGTTCAAATCCAGCTGAGGTCTACTTTGCCTTTCATCCTTTCAAGGGCGATAAAATAAGTATCATTCAAGTAAGTACTGGGGATTGATGGAAAGCAAGAAAACCTAAAATTGCTGGCCCTGTGCCAACATTTGAAACCAGCATCATCATCATCATCATCATTATTATTATTATTATTATTATTATTATTCTCTCAAGTATTCCCAATTCATTTTAACATCTATTTTTGAGGCCTGTCATAATCTGCATACATGATAGTTGCTCAGCTGTCATCTCAGCTTTGTTGTTACGCTCGTCACCAATATCAATGTCATATTAATTTTCACCTTTTTCTCTTCCTCTTCATTATCATCACAAAATGCAAAGTCGTAGCTGTTGTCATCATCATCATCATCATCATTGTTGTCATTTTAATCATCATTTTCACCTACTACTCCTCACGACTATATTCACTGTTGTTGTCCTAATTACCATCATAATGAAAGTCCCATCGTCATCATCATCATCATCATCATCATTGTCATCAATCATCTTCTTCATTACTGCAGCTGATGTCACTAATAGCTGTTGCAGTTTTATCACTGTAATAGAGTACCTTGATTACTGCTGGTAATGGGTGTGTGCTGCAAGAACACTTCACTATTTGAATATATAAATACATGTAAAATTGCTGATTAATGTCTAAAATTTTTGGTGGAAAATAAACAAAAAAACCTTACATTTTTAATTTTCTGAAATAGTTTTTGTCAAAAAGCATAAAGAAATCAATATAAATAAGGAGGAAAATAAATGAATTGGATGCAGTTCTGTGTTTTCTAAGTTTATTGACTTGCAGCATCAGCATATGTGAAAACTAAAAATGTTTCAATTTGTTCTTTTATTTTTTTTATATGAGGGAGGTTAGAAGTTGGTTTTGATTTTTCTTTACTCTTCTCTTTATACATGACCCTATGGCAGCTGGGTACCTTTTCAATTCGTTTTTTTTTTTGACTTTCACACAACTCTCTTTAGATTCTTCTATTATAATTACATTCACATCTAGGATGTTTTATTGAAATTTTAAATCGGGAGACACTTTATTAATCCCAGAAGACAGGATTTTAATTTAAGCACATAAAAAGACATAACCAAATACTACTGCAGGTAATTAGTCCTAAGTTCTAACAAACCAACTAGGTCTGCATCCATTATCTTGTGCTTTCATCATCATCATTTAGCATCTGTTTTTCATGCTGGTATGGGTAAGACGGTTTGACTGGAGCAGGTAAGCTGGAGAGCTGCACCAGGCTGTCTGTTTTGGCTTGGTTTCTACAGCTGGATGCTCTTCCTAACACCAAACAATCCACAGTGTGAACTGAGTGGTATGGTTGGCATTAGGAAGTACATTTCAATCTTCAAAAATTCTAAATATAGTCTTGAAGGTGTACTTGCCAGGCATGTAATTTGATCTGAGATGACGTGTTGAAACGAAAGATATTACAGTATAGGAGACTCATATTAATCATTAAAAAAACACAAGCACTGTTAAGTTCACTTAAACATTTATTATTTGGTATCAAAATTTTTACTCCCAATAATAAATGTATAAGTAAGGTTAACAGTCTTTGTGCTTTTGAATGGCCAGTACATGTCTTCCAAGTGGTAATTGTTCTAAATATAGTACTGATTTTTAGAATCTTTTTGTGTGTATCTCACTTTCAGCTGCCCTGTCTTCGCTGTCATCTTCATGTACACATTTATGGTACAAATTTAAAATGTCTTCATCATTGAAGTCCACATCACCCAAATATAGCAGATCTCTGACAATCCTCTTGTCTATTTTAGACATTCCTAGATGTAAATAAAGTTGGGTGATTTCCGCTACAGCCCCCGTAACTTGAGGAAGCAATATTTCTTTCTTTGACATGTTGACATCTATGTTTTATTGGCATTCCTTTCCAAAACAGTTTCATTCCATCAACATTCTGGCAAGCTTGTAAATAGGAAATATTTATAGGTGCAAGGATGGATGAGTAGTTAAGAAGCTTGCTTTGCAACCGAGTAGTTTTGGAGTCAGTCCTATTAAGCAACACCTTGGTCAAATGTCTTCTACTATCGCACCAAACCAATCAAAGCCTTGTGGTTCAGTTTATATATATATATATATATATACAGGGGGCGATGAATAAACTGTCGTCTAAAATTACGCAAAAAATGAAAATAATGATATCTCATTTTAACAGATATATTTACCAAAATTACATAAAAATATCTTGAAATACTAAAGAGGAAATTTATCCAATAAAACTCCATTGGCTTCAACCACAGCCTCTAGATGACTTCAGAATCTCCTGCAACATTTTTGGACAATCTCCTTGTTTAAGTTGGTGAATTCTGCCATAATCCTTGCCTTCTGTTCATATTTGGTGTTATAAGGAGTTTTGTTGGTCCCTTGCTCAAATGCACCACACATAATAATCAAAGGGGTTGTAATCTGGGGAGTTAAGTGGCCAGATCTTAGGGGCGATGTGGTCACAGAAATTGTCTGATAGCCATGACTGGGTACTCCTGCTGTTGTGGCATGGTGCAGAGTCCTGTTGCCAGACATAGGGTCTTTCAGCAGTTACCCTTTTGACCCAAGGCAGCACTACCTTGATGTAGGCTTCCGTGTGGAGTCTGAGGTTGTGTGGGAAGATGAATGGAGGCATAATGTCACCATCACTAGTGATCACTCCAAACACCATGATGTTGACCAGATGTTTGATTTTTATCACTGTATGTGTATGTGTATTTGTCCCTCCTCCACCACTTGACACCATATATGGGTTTGTTTATTTCATACCGTATGTTGGATATATAATATAATGAAGCAGGGGGAAAGTAAGTATTTACACGACATACTATTATTATTATTACATGAGACTCACGCTTTTAATCACAGCTTACAGTGAACTGCTACCAACCCGAACTGTCAATTGCTCACAGTCCTTTACTTTATAATGAGTCAGTCCACCTTTTAGTCACTTGAGGGGTGGTCAGAATCCTTCCACAACAGTTTACATCCCCATAGCTTAGTGGTTCAGCAAAAGAGACCAAAATAACGACTTTAAAAAACAAAATAAGAAATGGAGGTGATTTGCTTGACTAAACACTGCAAGGCAATGCTCCAGCATGAACTAAGTTCAGTGGCTGAAAGTAGCAAAAGATAGATTCAGAATTTGTTTATCAACATAACCATCATCTTCAATTTTGTTTTTCTTTGCATTTTTACTGTATAAGTAGCTGATACTCTATTGCCCATATTTTTGCTTATCTCTACAAACTTAATGTTATGGATTACAGATACAAGCACAGGAGTGGCTGTGTGGTAAGTTGCTTGCTTACCAACCACATGGTTCCGGGTTCAGTCTCACTGCGTGGCACCTTGGGCAGGTGTCTTCTACTATAGCCTCGGGCTGACCAAAGCCTTGTGAGTGGATTTGGTAGACCGAAACTGAAAGAAGCTTGTCGTATATATGTATATATATATATATATGTGTGTGTGTGTGTATATGTTTGTGTGTCTGTGTTTGTCCCCCTAACATCGCTTGACAACCGATGGTGGTGTGTTTACGTCCCCATGACTTAGCGGTTCGGTAAAAGAGACCGATAGAATAAGTACTAGGCTTCCAAAGAATAAGTCCTAGGGTCAATTTGCTCGACTAAAGGTGGTGCTCCAGCATGGCTGCAGTCAAATGACTGAAACAAGTAAAAGAGTAAAAGTGTACAGCTTTATTAAACCAAATGACCCATCCATTTGAGCTGGGATGAAAAAGTATAATTTTATTCATAAAGCATTATTTAACTTATGCCTATAGAATAAGACACTTATACAAGATGTTGCAGAGTAGGATTGAACTTGGAATCATGTAGATAAAGGAGCTAGTTTCAGCACCACACAGTTACACTTGTTTTCCATTAACCTTTCATCTTGGATTCTTCAGTTCATGAATAAGTCTTGTCGCAGGTCAGAATATTGATTTGAGTTTATTTTGATCTATAGCCTGTATTGCCAAATGGCTTTTGCTATCGCCCTCTATCTCATTTGTCCTTGTTGTTGCTTAGATCCAGGTCGACCTTACTTGAACAGACATATCACCAAAAGGTTTTTCCCCCACTATGAACCATCATCATCATCATCATCATCGTTTAACGTCCGCTTTCCATGCTAGCATGGGTTGGACGATTTGACTGAGGACTGGTGAAACCGGATGGCAACACCAGGCTCCAATCTAATTTGGCAGAGTTTCTACAGCTGGATGCCCTTCCTAACGCCAACCACTCAGAGAGTGTAGTGGGTGCTTTTATGTGTCACCCACACGAAAACGGCCACGCTCGAAATGGTGTCTTTTATGTACCACCCGCACAAGCCAGTTCAGGGGCACTGGCAACGATCTCACTCGAAAATCCTACGGAAGCCAGTCAGGCGGTACTGGCAATGGCCACGCTCAAAATGGTGCATCTCATGTGCCACCCGCACAAGAGCCAGTCCAGGGGCACTGGCAACGATCTTACATGGCTTGCCGGGTCTTCTCACGCACACTCGTCTTTTATTTTTATTCGCTTATCAAACACATTCTCTTTGCTTTTTAAAGAGAGGGTAGCATGTAATTTGAAGAAGATTGCTACCAGATCAAGTGACAGCTTGGAAGTTCCCCTCATTATTCTCATTGTCGTAGGTGTTGTTGTCATATTAAATGCTCTGAAATTTGCTGGCAAGATTGGTTGTATGTGTGCGTGTATACGTGGGTGTGTGTATGTGCGTGTTTTAATTTTTGATGTGATTTAAGTGTTTTCAGTTTTGATGTAGTAGGATTTGCCATCTTCTGTCATGTGCATTTGATTCTAAACCATTTTAAAAACTGAATAAATAATTCATCACAGTGATGGTGGTGGTGAGAATATAACCCTCAAAACATTCTTGACATTTGTGTGTGTGTGACAGATTGCTGAAGAAAATCAGTTACTATACCTATCCTCCACATTGCTGTGCACTGTGCCCCCACCCGAAAAGCCCAACAAAAGACACAAAAACCAAAAAAATAATCAGGGAAGCAAATACCACACACATATCAAATAGCTTCTTTTGAAAAACAAATCTGATCTGGAAGAATCTCAGGTACAAGTGATATTCCTATTTTTATAAGATACTTTAACATGCTATAATCATGACATTATGACAAAGAACAGTAGAGAGAGAGGAGGGAGAGAAAGAGATAGATGTATATATATAGAGAGAAAACTAAATGAGAGTTCATTTTGCCTCATTATCATGAACACAAGCATGTGGCTAAGAAGTATACTTTGCAATGCTTTCAGTTTGCAGGTACAATCCCATTACTGTGTGTAGTCCCTTTGCGCCTGTGTCTTCTACCATAACCTTGAGGAAACTCATCCCTTGTAAGTGAAATTAGATTGATGGAAACTGTAGAAGCTTCTCTGTTACACCGTGTCTCTTCTTAGATGTTAGACATAATCCTTTACCTGATTTAACACTCCCACATAGCACCACCACCACCACCACCACCACCACCATTAACATTCAGTCCTTGGGTGACTTTTGCATAGGTCACTCTGTGGAAGACTCTAACTCCTGGTTCTCTCATTTTTTCCCTGCAGTCCTGGACTTGCAGATGTTCTGGCTGAGCATCACAAACGTTAATCTCTCCAGTCTTATATGGCAAGAAGACTTACTGCACTTGGAACAAGTTACAGAGTACAATGATGCTTAAATATTATTACCATCATTGATTTGAGAGAATTAGTAAAGAATTGAACAGAATCCATTGCAGTATTTCATCGTCGTCTTTTATGATCTGAGTTCAAACACTCTCCTAGAGCTAATAAAAGAAACTAGCAGTTAGGTGATCTAATATTGATCTAATACTCTATCTCTCTCTGTGCCTATCTGTCTACGTCTCTCTCTCTCTCTCTCTCTCTCAAAGTTAGTGGTCATGAAATTATGATAGAAAATATTTTTATTGCCTTTATTATTCACGAGCTGAGAAATGCTTCAAAATTTTCTTATCTTACATCAAAAACAATTTATATGCATTTTTGAAAATGTGCATATTACATAAACCATAACTATATTTACAGATCTTGGAACTGCTATTTTCTGAAATGTGTCTTTGTCTTGTAGATTATTTGCCAATGACTTTACAGAAATGCTTGTATACCATAGCATTTGTATCAATTTCAATTCTTCTTCTTCTTTCACTACTACTACTACTACTACTACTAAGGTGGTGGGTTGGTAGAATCATTAGCAATCTGGACAAAATTGCTTAGCAAACATTTCTTCCACATTTCTGTTCTGGGTTCAAATTCCACTGAGTTCGACTTGACTTTTCATCCTTGGGGATGGGGGTGGGTTCAGTAATAAAATTTGGTACAAGTTGAGCACTGAATTTGATGTAACCAACTTATCCTCTCCCCTAAAATGCTGGCCTTGTGCCAAAATTTGAAACCATTATTTTTATCATTGCTAAGGCAGTAAGCTGGCAGAATCATTAGCAGCACTTCTTTTTACATTCTGAGTTCAAATTCTACTGATGTCTAGTGGCTATGGTGATGGTATTATATGACTGTCATAGCTGAAAATGTTGAGAGAACTTTTTCTCTTGGATCATGCTGTTAACTGTTTCTTCATATGCTGCTTAAAGAGGAATGTAAGGTTGGACTGTGAGGTGCTGTCCTCTGGTGAATTTCATGAAAGTTAGGTGAGAGTTTTGAGATTGGCATGGCTAAATTGGTCCACTGTAACCATACAGCTGTGGGCTTCTTCAAGAACTGGGAGAGAGCATTTACTTAGGTGTGTCACTATAATCTAGAGTTTTGTGAAGAGTATCAATTTATTACATTCTGAGTCTGAATTTTACCAGTGCCTAGCGGCTATGGTGGCTATGATGGACATAGCTGAAAATTTTGAGAGAATTTTTCCTCTTGGATAAAGCTGTCAGCTGTTTCTGTATATGCCACTTGAAGAAGAATTTGAGGTTGGACTGTGAGGTGCTGAACTCTGGCGAATTCCATGAAAATTAGGTGACAGTTGTGAAATTGACATGGCAAAATTGGTTCACTGCAACCGTGTAGCTGTGGGCTGGCAGCAAGAACTGGGAAGGGGCATTTATTTTAATGCATCACCGTAATTTGGAGTTTTGCAAGGAATATCCTGAATTAGCAGATGTAGGTGATTGTCCTCTGCTTCCACCAATTATTTTTATTCTTTCTTGTTGGTATTTACTATTTTTTCAAATCACAGTTCATTATTGTTATCGTTGATTTTGATATTGCTTGGGTATGATATGAATTTTGGCTATTATTTCTTGCTGACAGATCAATCGTATAAAAGATCCGCTCTGTTGGATTATATTTATTGTGTTTTTGTTTATTTTTGAATTTCAATTTAAATTCAAATTTCAATTTCACTTAAATTTTTTAAAATCAATTTCACCCTCTTCACCCTGTCTTCTTTGTTTTTATTAATTTCAGTTTTTTTTGAAATCTCAAACCAAAAGAGAATTAAAAAAAAAAATTGGTGAAAATAAGCTTCAATCAAAATTCTACCAATCACGGGTAAGTTTCAATTTTTCTAATTCCCATAGATAATATGATGTTATATTTTTAATACAAAAAAATAATAAATTCTACTTGTCTTTTTACTGTCTGCCACATAATGTCAAAAAAGAGAAAAACTTATTATGTTAATGTAATAATCTTTTATTGTTGTTGTTGAATTATTATAACTGCAGTTTTTGAGGTATTTGGTGGGGAGTGTAAGCTGTTAACAAGCAAGTTTGTTGTTTTTGCTGGCAATTACATGTCACAAAAGAACCAAATGATATTTGTTGGGGTCCCTGGTGATTTCAGTAACTGGGCCTTGTGATTACTGGCTTTGATGTTGTGAGTGTTTGGGATTACTTCAAGAATTTTTAGAAAGGAGCACCAGTGTCCCTGGTGCAATGTTTAATTGAAAGACTCTGCATGTCTCGATTTCTTTCTTTTTCTTTTCCTTTTTTTTTTTATATTTGCTATTCTGAGGCTCATATTTATAAGAATTCAGAAATGTATTTCCCAAAGAAAACTTCTTACTCATATGTAAATCAAAATATTTTTTATTTAGACTATAAATGAAAAGAAACAATTGTTTTTTTTATTTAGAAAATAAATGAAAACATTTGGTACATTTTCTGTTATTGACAGCCAAATTTTTATTTACTTAAAAAGTAATGTGTCAAGTCCTAGGACTCATAGGGCTGGTTACCTGGCTTCCACAGCATATAAGTGACCAAAACCATAGCTTCTCCTCATTGAATAGGATACCATCCTATTGCAAGGTTACACATTTACAGGTGAATGGACTGGAGCAATATGAAATTTTCTTGCCTTCTCTTCTTGCTCACTTTTCCTTTCACTGTGTCCCTTTCATTTTTTCTCGCCCCTCCTTAATTCTTTTGTCCTTCTGCCTCTACCTCTCTCTCTTCTCTTCCCATGTGACCGACGTTCGGCCAAGCCTAACCTTTCTTTGTTGACCAGCTGTTGTCCGTGCAACATCGATATTCCTCCCTGTACCTTTGAAATCTTGTATCTCTGCCATAAGGCTTTATTTCCACACACGCCAGCTTAATTTAATTCGTCCTTAGTCAAAAGACACCTGTTGTTATGTCCTGTTATTATTTTTATTGTCTTTGTGTAACATTGTCCATTTTTTTCCGTCCTTGTTTTTGTATACATTTGCTGCTTTCTTCCAAGGAATCTAATGCTCTAAGCTTAGCTTTTCCTTGGGGCTGGCCAGATTGGAGCAATCTCAAGTATAACCAGCCGAAATTGCATAGATAATATGGAACTCGACTGAGGAAAGAAAACTCCGAATGACCTCTCCTTGTTTTCTTTGTATCGTCTATCTGGATGTTTTGTTGTCCCTTTCTTGTATCACCTAACTGTCTGGATGTTTTGCATTCTTCTCCCATTTTGTATTATTTATATATATATATATATTTACACACACACACACACACACACATCTATCTATCTCTTTCTCTCTCTCTCTCTCTCTCTCTCTCCCAACCATGTTCTACATTCAAATTCTGCCTAGGTTGACTTTGCCTTTTATCCTTCCAACATCAACAAAATTAGCACCAGTTGAGCACTGGGGTTGATGTGAAAGACTTGTCCCTTTCACCAAATTTTTCAGTCTCTGTACCTACAGTAGAAATAATCATTTAGCTGCATTGAGATCAGATAACCGAAATATGATTGTTATGAAATAATCATTGGCACTTATCTCTGTTCTCCTCAGTTATGTTCTTGAACATGGAAATGCTTAAGGTTTTAAGTTTACCTGTGCAGGTAGTTTGAAAGATCAGAGAAGAAATAAAATGGAATGCAGAAATAGCTTCATATTCGCTTTGGTTTGGTTTAAAGCTTCAAGGAAGGAATTGGTTGAAAGATTATTAAATTCCTTGATCTTCGTTTTTAAGTTATCTAAGCTATCAAAGCTTACATCTTAGAGATAGATGGATAAATAATCATATATATATATATATATATATATATATATATATATATATATATATAAATATAAAGAGAGAGAGAGAAGGAAAGTGATTGGTGGATAGAAAGGGAAAAGAATGAGTTATGCATAAATAAGGGTTAAAGGGAAAAGTTTATTTCAAAGGGCAATAGTGCAATGAAAGCAATGGTGTGCTGTTTCACTGTGGACATTTTGAACAAAAGGGGCCGATTATGTTTGTACTTTGAATGAAGGCTTGACAGAAAAGGTCAGAAAAGGTGTGGTATATATGTATGCATGTAAACACATGCAAACATAAACAGCTGCACACACACATGCACACAGGTATATATGCATACACACTGGCACAGACACAAGCTTGCTTACATACACTCACACACATATATGCATGCCAACACAGTCACAAGATGTTTATGCATATATATATATATATATATATATATATATATATATATATACATGCATTCATACATTCACATGCAGGAAGACATGTAAGTTCACACAAAAACACACATACCTGAGCATAAACATACATACACATACACACACGTACATAAATGTATGCAATTTCCCATGTGCACATGCAAGGTAGTAGATGGATGCTTCAAGTAAGCAAAGAGCCCAGATACTTGCACACCAGAATATATATGCATGTGTCTCTGTGCAGTTGCTTGCATCTCTATCATTTATTGCATGTTTGCATACGTTAGTCAGTATTCTCATGGATACACATCCACAAACAAGACAGTGCACCTGTTGTCATGGCAAATGCCTGTAAACATGCATATATGCAGAGCTTGTTAGATTTAAGGTCATAGAATACTAGAAATAAAAGAATGGAAATGGTTGTGAAACATACTGCAAGTTCAGGCCTCAAAGCATAACGTACTGGGTTCAGTTCCCAGTTTGTCACGCTTGTATTGTATTGAATTATTCTGATGTGAAATCATGTGTTGAAACAGGTTGTATTTCGGTATGGTAATTTTTTTCCAAATAAACACATGCACTATATATTTGTTCTTTATTCGCTTGTTACTGTTCGTATTTTTTGTTTTATTTTAACTCATGCCATTCACCTGTCTGTTTTTCTGCTCACCAGAGAGCTTTGCTAAGTTAACTTTAAGGCTCTTTGTTCCTAGGTTTTCCTTCCATGCCTGGAATTTCATTTCTAATTTGATCACAATTTCAGCTATAAGGGGAACGTCATTAGCACAAAGGAGATCCTATGGACTCTTGGTCTTAAGTTCCCCTGTTATAGCTTGGAGGAATATGATAAATAAGAAGGGGCTGATTACCAAACCTGAGTGAAATACTGTCTGCACACTAAATTTATCGCTGTGTTCATTGCTAGCTCTAATCTTACTATCTTACTCATATTATCCTTGTACTTGGTTTGAATGGCTTTCACCAGCCATTCATCTACACACACAAAACACCACATATTTGTGCATATATATATATATATATATATATATATATATATATTGTGTGTGCGTATGTCTGTATACACAAACAATTTATAAATGTAAATAATAAACAGTGCAAATAATCTCATATTCTGAGAGTACAAATGCAGTAGAGACTAATATTAGTATTAAATTATTCAAATAAATATTAAGGTAAAGATGCATGAAAATACAAACTAAACAATACTAAAGAATATACAGACATTCCCATAGATATATGTATATATGTTTTTTTTTTTTTTTTTTTTTTACAAATTTCACATAGAAATGAATATGCCTGTGAAGAACGTATTGGAAGTTGGAGTGACTTCCCTTTGTTTACATGCTATTTGGAAACAAATGCTTTATTGTCATAATGATTATGTTAAAGTAAAGCTGCTTGGAAAACGAATGCTACACCATACAGTTGAATATGCATGCATATAAATAGTTGCATATTGATATAGATAGTTGTTTCAATTTTCATATAGCAATGAATACCCAAAGATAATGCATGAAGTTGATCACAGAAACGTGCATCTGACTACTCCAACTTTGAGGGAACTCTTTTTCTTACTTATGTAAGCAATCATCGCAAAAAAGAAAGAAGGAAATAATGGATTTGATGCATTGCTTGAAGAACCGGAAATGGGGAAACTAATAGTTGTAATAGAACTCATTTACCTACCAATCTATCTACCTTCATTTCACTTTTCCTACATAGGTTATTTGGAAAACCAAGACGTGTTTGTTCATTCGTTTAATTTTGCGCTTGGTTTTTACGACCTGCTGTCCTTCCTCTAACCAACCACTTTATAGATTATACTGGGTGCATTAAATCATGGCACCAGTATGTGAAAGGTTGTCATATCTTTGGCAAGATTAAAGGGGTCCTTTCATCCTTACAGTGTCTCCAATTGTTTGCCAAGCTATACACACCCCACCACTCATATATGCATATATACAGACATATATATGCATATATATATATATATATATATATATATATATATATATATATAGTATTATTTAATAGAAGATGGATTTCGTATTAGACTTTTATTAAGTACAACATGTTTCAAACCATCAGTTTGGGATTTTTTCAGGTACATTGATAAAGATGTCTCACTAGAGATTTTTAGTGTTGGCTGGCTTGTAGTTATATGCTCATATATAATCATTGTTTAATGTCCGCTTTCTATGCTAGCATGGATTGGACGATTTGATTGAGGACTGGCAAACCAGATGGCTGCACCAGGCTCCAATATATATATGCATACACATACAAAAGTGAGTTAAATATCAATACTAATTAAAATGCATTACTTTTTGACTCACCATTGTATGTACACCAGTATACATATCGTTGCTATTATGCAAAAGTGTTGTAAGTCCAGAACGTTGCTTTTTCAGAAAATGAAAAAATAGTTTCACTATTCCATTTCTTTTTGTATTAACAACAGTTTTAGCTTAACAATAATTCTTTGTTGGGTGTATAAAATCCTAACTCCATGCATATATATGATATTTTTAGTCAGAGATATTTTTGCAAAACTGTCGTATGTGGGACTTATTATACTTTTGACAAATGCTGAACTGTTGTACTACACTTTGACAATTTTCAGATCTAGGCCTCTGAAGCAGGTGGAGATACGATAGTTTGACCAAAAGAACTGGCTGTTGCAAGCAGAATTAAATATTGAGAAAAAAAAAACAAAAATAAAAACAAAAAACCGCAGTTGGCCAAATTTGGACATATGACAGTTTAACATAATAGCAATGCTATATTTATATATATATATATATATATATATATATATATATATATGCATGCATGCATATATACATCTATATGTATATGCACACACACACACACACACACACACATACATATGTATATATATGTCCATTTCTACACCTTTGATGGTTCATCATAGGAAAGCTAGCATTACAAAAAGTGTAACCAAAGTGATTTGATAAAAGTTAGATTGATAAAATAAATACGAGATCGAAATAAGTTCTGGGATCAATATGATCGATTGAAATTCCTCCAAGGCATTGCCTCAGCAATGCCACAATGCACTAATCGAAGCCATTAAAAAAAACAAAAAAACTATAGCCTTGATGTAGAAATTCTAACAACTCAATATTTGGTAAATTATAATTATTACTATATTTGATTATGTGATTAACATTCATAGCTTTTGTATCTAAGTTGTATGTTAGCTATTGAAGTTGGTGCTTTGGTAATATCTGTTTGCCAGGAAATTCTATATTGTTGCAATTATATATGTCTGTGAAAAATTATGTTAGTTCATGTGTTTCCTATTAGTTTATGTATTTTTATTTGGTTTTATTATGGTTTTCAGTCATTTGACTGTGGCCACGCTGGAGCACTGCCTTCATGGGTGTTTAGTTCAGTTATATTGATCCTGTTCTGGTCTGGTAGTCATTTTATCAATTCTCTATTTACCAAATATATAATTGATTTTATCTACTTACTGAGTAACATTCTGTTTAGAGACATCCTCCTCCTATTTCTCCTCATCATTATTTAATGTCACCTTTTAATGTCATGTGCATGATGGTGATGCTCATTTACGACCATTACAGGATGACAAGTCAAATTTATAAACACATACATGCACAATGAGCTTTCAGTATCTGCTTACCGAATATACTCACAAGGCTTTAGTTTCCCTGGGAATTATAATAGGAGGCACTTGTGTGTAAGGTGACACACATTGGAAATGAACCTGAAATGACATGGTGGGGGTAACAAGCTTCTTGACCTCACATACATTACAAAATATTAACATCTGTACACATGCATATTCACACTTGCACACAAAGCATCTATCAAACTTTTACTATCTACTAACTTTTATTGAAAAGGCATTGTATATTTTGGACAGGTGTCTTCATGTTTACCAATGGGATAGAACTTGGAGCCTAACAGTTGTGAGGTGACCTTCATAACCACATATCCACATGACCACACCTAAGCCTATATGGAATATTTCATATATAAGTGACAAAGGCTGGAGAACATGATACACAATTCTTGTGAGCTCAGTTTGGGGGCAGGTTTCTCTTAACGGATGAAGGAAAACTCATTTCATCGTAATCTTCCAGTCATTTTTGATGTCATAAACATCAATCAGACCTTGTTTTGTATTGTAATCTATATTTGTTCCAAATTTAAGTGTGAAAGAAAGAAAAAGTCAAACTTTCTCTTTAGGAATCTATATAGTCAGTTTACAATTTTACAACTTCCTTTACTAAATGGTTCATAAACCTTGACTAAAGTTCCCTCAAAGACCCTTAGAATTTGGCCAAAGTTTTCTATAATATCGTTCAAACATAATCTTTCAAATTTTGGCTCAATGCCAGCAATTTTGAGGTCAAGGGGAAGCCAGTTAAATTGAGCCAAGTACTCCACTGGTACTTTTATTGAGTATCAAAAGATGAAATGTATAGTTGAGCTTGGTTGCATTTGAACTCAGAACATAAATAGCCATAACTGCTGCTAAGCATTTCGTCCTGCATGAGAATGATTCTGCCAGTTCACCATACTTAGATCTTTCAAACATCTAAACATCTAAACATTAAAACAAAGTTTTGCCTTGAGAACCAGAGGCATTTATTTCTAGTGTCCCGAATCAGTAATCTTCCTTATGCGCTTGCTTCATGGAACTGGGGTGATCCCAGGTTATGGTGCCAGAGATGTCATCGTGCATAAAGCCAATCGGGTCCATGAGTGCTCCTCATTACTGGTGGTCCTGTTCCAGCTTCTCTGTATCCTCCAAAATAATGCTGAGCCTCTGGAGATCTTCATTAATCACATCCAGCCATCTGGTGTGGGGTCTGTCATCCAGCCTGTAGCTATTGCATTGAACAAGGTTAAGGCCCTGGTAGGATGGTGGTAAGTAGAGGACATGTCTGTACCAGCACGTGGCAGTTGGCTATGAGGCAGTAGTCTGCAAAATGAAATGCTACAACCAAAACAACACTCCCTGTTAGTTTCTTGGTTCATCATTTTAAAAATTCTACAGTGAAAAATCTAAACAAAATATTGGACACCTCGATACACACACAGTCAGCACAAAAGAGAAGAGCATTGAACTTCATGTGCTACAGCATGGTCCAAGTCAAAGAAAAAAGTGTTAATAGAAAGTGTAGGGTATTTAGTTCTTGTCTATGTAAATTTTGAGGTTCCCAAATCTCAATGGTCCTTGACACCTTTGCATTTCATTCCTTGGGGTCTTAAAAATACCTACAAGCCGTAGGTTAGTAGTAACCTAATAGGCTGCACTTTTCCTTGAAAGAAATCCTCCCTAGGCTTGAGTAGGAATTAAATGTACAACATACCAGTTCACAGTGCTGTGGAACAATGCTTCTACCCAAAGCATGAAGAATACATCCCTACACCCCCTACACTTCTCTCTCTCTCATATGCAGTCCACAGATGAGATCCAGAAATTCTCAGTATACAAGACACTTAGTGCTCAAGATTCAAATTTAGATTCCAATGCTTTTACTGGGGATCGATTCCACAAGGTAAAGAATGGCTATAAAAGGGATCCATAGTGCAAAAAAATGGTTGAGGATCGCTGCCTCACTGTATTTAGTGGAGAAAGAGAAAGTGAAGAAAAACTACCATTCAAAATCAGGACAGCTGTATTCAAAGCATTATGCCTTGTATTGAGTCCTGTATTACTTTCTCTTTTTGTGTATCCATCCCTCCCTCTCTTTCTCTGTCTCTCTCGTTAATTCTTTCTAATTCTGGCACAAGGCCAATAATTCTATGAATGTATTACATCAACCTTAGTGCTCGACTGGTACTTATTTTATCGAATCTGGGAGGACGAAAGGCTAAGTCGAACTCGGCGTTCTATGAACTTCTTAATGAGTCGGAAGAAATGCTGCTATGCAATTTTTCTGACCTGCTGACGATTCTATCAATTCGCCGCTTCCTTAAAATAAACTAACGTTGTTGTCAAACTAAAACAGAAGTCTACTAGAGTTATCGCCCTTGCACTCGTTCACCGCGCTAAAAAATTTTTTGGCTGTAGAGAAATAACAGTCGGCGATTGTAATTGTTTAAGCACAGGTCATTCGTAATTAAGAAGTAGATGGGACTACGATTAAAGACATTCCAGCCATGACCATCCCATCTTTTTAGAGTTATGTCGAAAGCAGTGTGTTGTTTTCTTTTTAAAAACTGTGGCGTGTAATTTGAGGGAGGTTTGGTTGATCCCGGGCCAATTATGTATAATGAAAGGTATTCCATTAGTAAGTATATCTTATATTTAGACAAAATGATTACATTATACCGTTCATTCTCTCATTTTGGAAGAGGATAAAATGTGATTTGACTGCTATTTCTCGAAGATCAACGGACCACGTAGAAGATCTCTCGGTTCAAAGTAGTGAAAACAATGAAAGAAAAATTTTAAACGATACTAATAATAATAATTTCAAATTTTGCCACGAGGCCAGCAAGATTGGAGAGGGGATAAGACAATTACATTGATACCAGTGTTCAACTGGTACTTATTTTATCAACCCCGGAAGGATAAAGGGTAAAGTCAACCTCGGCTTTGTTTGAACTCAGAACGTAAAGATGGATGAAATACCGCTAAGCATATTGCCCAGTGTGCTAACGATTCTGCCAGCTTGCCTTGCCGCCTTAATAATACTAATGACAATAATAATGATAAAAATAATAACTTAAAATTTTGGTACAAAACCAGCAATTATTATTATTATTATTATTAGCGGTATTTCGTCCGTCGCTACGTTCTGAGTTCAACTTCCGCCGAGGTCGACTTCGCCTTTCGTTCTTTCAGGGCCGATAAAATCAATACCAGTTGAACACTGGGTGGATGTAATCGACTTGGCCCGCCCCAAAATTTCTACTCTTGTGACAAAATTTGAAATCGTTCTTCTTCTTGTTCTTGTTCTTGTTCTTTATTATTATTATTATTATTATTATTATTATTATTATTATTATTATTATTATTATTATTATTATTATTATTATTAGGAGGAGGAGGAGGAGTTAGTCGATGAATTCGACCTCACTACTCAACTGGTACTTATTTTATCAGGCCTGAAAGGATGAAAGACTAAGTCGACCTTAGTAGAATTTGAACACACTATGTAACGTGCAAGAACAAATGACGCCAAGAATTTTCCGAGGCTTTAACCATTCTACTAAATGATGATACCATTTTTCCACTGTCAAATGTTTTTTCATAAGAAGGTTCAATAAAACGTTGAAAAATAGGATTTGTGTCTCGTGAAGAAAATTGTAAGGTCTCAGACAGGAATATAAAGGCTCCAAAGTGTCACTTCTGCTCACAGCACTAAATTATTATTTATCTCACATTAATAAAATCGTTGGACATAATTCTGTTGTTGCTGGCGCTAGGCCAGAAGTCATTTCCTGACAGAAAATAACTTATTCGAAATATTTCTAAGTTGCATAAATCTTGGAAGCTAACATTAGCAGTTAGGTTAGAGTGATCTCCCTTTAACGAACAATTTGCAAAATCTGTGACTATCTGTAATGGTATCATTTAGTTAAGTGGCTTTCGAAATACCAACCCTTTCTCGCCAAAACATTAGCTATTAACTTTTTTTCAGTTATTGGACTGCAGCCATACTGGAGCATCTCCTTCGAGGGTTTAGTCGAACAATACGACTCCAGTACCTATTGTTAAATCTGATGCTTATTCTATCTGTTTCTTTTGCCGAACCGCAACACCAGTTAACTATCGCACACACACACACGCGCGCGCGCAAACACACACACAGGCTTATTTCAGCTTCCGTCTGTAAAATCCACTCCCAAAGCTTTGTTCGACCCGGAACTGTAGAAGAAGACAGTCGCCTAATATGAAGCATAGTGGAACTGAACGCAAGGTCGACTGCTTGGGAAGCACGCTCCTTAACCACATAGCCACGGCTGCGCCTATTTGAGGCTAGGCTTAAAGTACCCATGTTTCTTAAGAAGTCACCCATCTAAGTACTAACTCGGCTTAACGTCGCTTGTCTTCGGTGATCGGATGGTATTTATTAATGAATTTCATCCATATGTTTCTTCTTTCTTTCCCACTGTGTTGGACAAGTTTATAAAAATAGTTTAAAACCTTCTTCGTCTTCATTTTATTGAACATGACTATTTATTAAGCTCATTTTCAATCCTCATACTTCATCCTCCCCTCCCCCCACAAAAGTACTGTTTAGTTGATCACAAGACCGACGAGCTGATCATAAGACAAGCCAGTGTGGTCTTTCAATTTGCTTGAAATAGCAGGTAAATTTCCTTCAAATCGTACCATACTGTTTTAAAATAAGGACACATTGAATAATGGAGTCTTAAAAACTATGCCCAAAATAAATAAAGAAAAAGAACTGACGATCGTGCTTGGACGTTTTTGATGATGGGTCTGCTCGGATTAGGGTTGAGATTAGTTCAATAAACGTCATCAGCAACAAAACCAACGTCCACTGCGTCGTATTTGTGTAGAGAACATAAGACAATACCATACCTGTATTTAGTTAGGTCCCAGGTTCAAACCAGGAGGAGGGCGATAAGTATGCATCAGCTTCTGTTTTTGTTTCGTACAGTTTAGGCTTAGTGCATACAGGACTACTTATTCAATATGCTCTTGCTTGTTTTTTAAAATGACAGATTGGGAATTGAGTGAGATTTAACTGTTATTTCTAGCAGGTCGACCTACGAAACAGAGGAGCTGTCGTTATCGAAAATGCATCGATCTAGTGTAGGGTTTCATATAATCGTTTCTGTACGTCTCTACCACCTTCAACCCACCCAGTTGTGGTGAAGTAAGATGGATTAACCGAATCATTAGTGTTGGGCAGGATCCTTTGTGGTATATATTCCAGTTCTCTACGTTCAAATCCCGCCTTTTCTCCTCCAGTGTCCATTTTTATCATTTACGCTAAGGGCATCAATAAAAATAGAGACGTGGTGAAGTACTAGAGTCGATTTAAATTTATTCCGGTTATGGCCATTCCGTATGTTTTCCCTGGATACTATACATTAGTCTACGCTATCCAGTATGCAGGCCTCCTGAACTTATTTCCAAAGACAGCAGGTTGTAGTTTGAGGTCGATTTGGTTGCAGTTTGTAGCACATCGAGCGATCAGTTAGAGACCTTTTTGTTGACTTGTGTTTTACGTTGATCTAAAGTCTCCACTTGGTTTTACTAAAGAAAACATAATAAATATAAGTTGCGTTTTCATTCGTGGAAGTAACAAAAGAAACTAACTGTAAAATAACAGTGGGGTTTTATTCCTTCGTGAAGTGGTACAGTGGATCGAAGCAAGAAACGTTATGAATTCTGATAGTTGTTGTTCATCCATCGTTTGGATAATTCAACTTGGGTCGTTGTTGGTTGCATGGGCTCCGTTATATTAATTCTCCTCTGAAAGATGACAGCATCCATGTAACTCGCCTTGATGAAAAACTCTCACCCTCTGATTCGTAAATAATTTGCACACCAAAAAAAAAAAAAAAATGCTCCAGAACATATACAGATTAATTGTTAGAGAATACATTACCGCGCAATTTGATTGGACCTTCGATTCAATTACCGCGCAACTTGATTGGACCTTCGATTCAATTACCGCGCAACACTCAATCACATGACCCAAAAAAATGTCTCAACACTCACGTGATAGGTATGTTAACCAATCACAATAGATAAACTTGACGAACCTATGCAAATCAAAATGTTTTCAATATGCCATAACAGAAATTGGTCTCGCTACATGTGTATTGGTTACGACGTATGAAACATTCCGTTGGCAATCTGACACCCTGCTAAAAATAGCAGCCAACCACATCTCATCTTACAATTACACCCTGCCCCCACCAAATTTTTTAAAGGGGAAGGACATTAAATAATGTAGTCCTAATGCACTACATCTGAAGATAAGATGGTTTCGCTCGGTTGTCTTTGTTCATAGTTCTATTTCCGCCGTTGCTTAATCTGAAGACCGTAGAAGTGTTAGAAAGTTAGCTACAAAGTCTTGCTGTATTCATTTTCACTCTCTGCGCACCGAGTTCAAATCTTGTTGAGGTCCGCTTTGTCTGCAGTTGTTTCGGGGTTGATAAAAAGACACTAGTTTTTACTTTTCTCTCAGTTTACTCTTTTGAGTAAATCTGTTTTCAGACGTGGAAGGTGATGGGCTTCGTTGGGTTTAAAGTGCCAAGAAGACGACGTATGTCACGAACAGCGCCCTTATGATTTCATCAGAAGTTGAGGCCTTAAAGGATGGTGGTGGTGAGGGGGGCGGTGGAACAAGCAACAAAGTCTGGATAAATTCCGTATTTCGAAGAAAGTACAAATGGATGGGGAAATAATAGAGAAAATTTCCGTGTAAGGTAGTTAACTCTTTTTCTTATTTTTACAGTTATTTCCCTTGGAAATGGAACAAATGGCTGTTGTATTACATTTTTGCTGTATTAATTAAATATTTCAGTTACTGAGTGATGTAAACAATTCTTAGGGAAACGAACTAGTCTCGATTCTTAATTGGAGATTCTTCATTTTGCTTCCTCACACTGTTATTATCCTTTGTGAGTTAATGAATGTTAGAAGCACACGTTTATTCTCATTCTTCTCTCGTGTTGACAAGCTGCGGTTTACTCTTCCCGTAACATCGCATCAACTCTCTTAGCATGTGTTATGTTTCTGTAATTCGTTTTCCTCACACTGATTTTTTTTTGTCCAATCTCGGAGCAAGTCCTGATCAAAAGCGTTCCATCTCTAACTATCCTGTTGTTTTGTTATACCTTATGGTGCCGTGTCGTGCGATGGCGCTTATTTTACTTCTTTCTTTGATAATTTGTGATAGTAGATTTCACTATTCCCTCTTGTAAGTCAACCACATGAAGGCCTCAATTTTGGAGGAGGGTTGGGGAATTATAAAAAAAACCCAAAACAAAGGAAAGAAAAACACGTTAATGATTACGTCCAGGGTCATCTTGAGTCTGCAGGCATATTATCAAAGATGGTCCTGTTGGAACCATCTTGTCTTTTTGTTATACTTTGATATACATTATGCAAGTTAGTCAATTCAGTTTTGTTTTCTTTGTTTTTTATGGTAGGATGTGAACAATGTAAATTTGTCTTTTACCAAGTAAATTAAGAGATTATAGGGGCCTTCAACTCTTGACTATCCTACATACAAGCGTAGTTAGAGTGTGTGCTGCCCTGGGTGGCTCTTCCGTTTGCCACCCACAGACACCACAAAAAACACATATTGCCTACGACAGGCTGAAAAGTGCCGCTCGGAGCAGACCGACCCTCCCCTCACTTATGTTAGTGATCCTACATAAAATTGGGCAGCAACTCACAAAGTTTGCTCTTGAGACTTACTGATTAACATGGAAATGTTTAGATATTCTGGAAACTGAAGCCTTCTAAATCAAATGTGTATATCTGTTGGTTTGGGTGCTCCTTTGGTGCATCCAATGAGAACTGGTGTGTCGCAGTGATAGGTGACATAAATTTCTTCACTATTTGTTTAATGTCTTTCCTTAGCTGTTCTAATCTAAATTGCACAACAACATGAGTAGGGATCGATTTCTTTTAGGTGAAGTTTGTGTGGTACAAGACATGAAGACTTGAATGAATTTTAAAATCCTACAAGATAGTGAACTACTTCTTCCTATTGCACAACATTGTCTTTGGATTTGTAAATATGAATATTTCCTGAAAGTGCCTGAAGCAGATGCTAGTTGATAGAGTTGACCATACCATTTTTATTTATTGATATACATATATTTCTTTTTTTACACAGCCACTTGTGTTAGTTAAGGATGTTGCAGGTTAAGGAACACCTTCAATATCAATCTGCTTGCTGTCTTAACCATTGCACTTACGGAAACTGGGTCCATGGTGTTATTAATGTTGATAACTTTGATAGGTTTTGGCCAGTATAGACCCAGCCATAGTTATATATGGGACACCATGGCCTACTCTAGCAAACAGTTATTAGAAAAAAATCTTTCCTCTCCAACTAGTAGCAAATTTTTGGCAAAATGACCAGACTGCTGATCTCCCAAAACAAAATAACTGTCATGTATGAAGACAGTTTTATGGTTTTAAATTTTGGTCCAAAGTGATGATGATTTAAACCAAGAATGAATTCTGAGGGTTTATCCAGGGCTGGATTAAGACCCATAGAGACCCTAAGCACTTAAAAGGTTTTGGTGTCCCCATACTTATATATATAAACAATAATAAGCCATAAAATAATTTTTCATTTTTCACAATGGAACAAAATAATAGTATGATGGGAAATAATCTTCATTTTTGTATACTTCCACTTTACATTTGAAAAGCTTTCTACTGTTTTTGTTATTACAAAACCCTTGATCAGATCCTCATATGACATAACATACACTTCGAAATTATATTTCTGATCATATAAACAACTTCGAATATTATGTTAGCAGGTTTAAAATGTTTTCTGGAGAGCTGTAAACTATTTACCACTACTTTTTCTTCTACCCTTAGAAGTAAATGAACACCTTGAAATATCAGACATGCGCGCGCGCGCACACACACACACACACACACACACACACACACACACACACACACACACACACACACACAGACTCACGATCACTCCCCTGCACCAGGACACCAAACTTGGCTGCCTCTTCATACTTCCAGTCAATCAACAGCCACTCTCTTGTGAGCACTTTTTTCATGTGGGCATTTTTTTTCCCCTGGATTCTCCTAACTCTTTCTCTGAATTTAATAATTTTGATTGGAAACTTATCCCATCTTATTGATTTTTGTACTTTTTCTGTTGTTCTCCCCCCCCCCCACTTCTTTATATATATGGCACAATGCATCAAACTGCTAAGGAATGTGAATGCTGGATGCTCCACTGATACAACACTATTCTCACCACTAGTAAGTGTTCCAACTGACAAAGGTGTGAAACAAGGAGATAGCATCTCTCTAAAGCTTTTCACTGTATGTCACGAAATGGTGATCAGACACAACAATACTAGAGAGGTGGTGTGAACATAAACAGCAAGATACAGACCCAAATATTCCCCATCATACACACACATGTATATATACAACTGGCTTCTTTCAGTTTCCATCTACTAAATCTTCTCACAAGGCTTTGGTCAACCTGAGACTCAAGTAGAAGACACTTGCCCAAGGTACCATGTAGTGGGACTGAACCTGGAACCATGTGGTTGGGAAGCAAGCTTCTTACCACACACCCATGCCTGTGCTTATACATATATGTATGACTGGCCTTCGTGCCGGTGGCATGTAAAAGCGCCCACTACACTCTCAGAGTGGTTGGCATTAGGAAGGGCATCCAGCTGTAGAAACTCTGCCAAATCAGATTGGAGCCTGGTGCAGCCATCTGGTTTCACCAGTCCTCAGTCAAATCGTCCAACCCATGCTAGCATGGAAAGCGGACGTTAAACGATGATGACGATGATGTATGTATACATCTTTTTGTCTCTAACTATCTGTCTGTGTGTCTCTCTCTTTATCTATCTGTACATATATACATGCATGCACATGTGCATGCATGCACACACACACACACACTATTGGAATATCTGTGGATCAAAATGGCAGCAAGTTAATGTATATGAAGATAGCTATATTCTTGTAGCTATTGACTTTTTTTTAGTTAAAAAAAAATGTGCTATACTTTTAAAAACTCATTTATTTTGCTATATATATATATTAAAATCATAAGAAACCATGTTTTCACACTGCAATCCTCTGTTTCAGGAGGAAGTTATTTTAAAAGTTTTTACCCTAACAGTAAGCCTCAGCTGTTTCTCCAAGTCAGAATACATCAGTGATTTGTTAGATTGTCAGTTTCAATACCATACAATGCTCTCTGAATGACGTGCTGATTAAGTCTATCAAGGTTTGACGATGTCGGAAATGTTTCAAGGATCAAGCTGAGCGATCAGCCTCACTGAATGAACTCTACTAATTCAATGGCTTTTAGTCATATGATGGGTAGTGTCTTTGTTATGATGACTCTCTCTCTCTATCTGTCTATCTATCTATCTATCTATCTATCTACCTCGCTATCTTTCTATCCATCTATCTGTCCATTTGTCCATCTCTCTCTCTCTCTCTCTCTCTCTCTCTCTCTGTCTATCTATCTGTCTATCTATCTATCTATCTGTCCATCTATCTATCTGTCTGTCTCCTTTTCTCCACATTTCTCTCTTCCTTTTTCTCTATCTATTTATCTATCTATCTATCTATCTATCTCTATATCTATCTGTCTACCTATCTATCTATCTTTCCATCCATCCATCTATCTATCTATCTATCTGTCCATCTCTCTCTCTCTCTATCTATCTATCTATCTATCTATCTATCTATCTATCCTTCTGTCTGTCTGTTTGTCTATCTATTTCTCTTCAACTCCTTCTCCCTCTCCCTTCCTCTATATCGATTCCTTCTCATCTCCCTCTCCTTTTCTCCACATCTCCCTCTCCTTTTCTCCACATCTCCCTCTCCTTTTCTCCACATCTCCCTCTCCTTTTCTCCACATCTCCCTCTCCTTTTCTCCACATCTCCCTCTCCTTTTCTCCACATCTCCCTCCCTCCCTTTCTCTCTTTCTCTTATCTATCTCTGTTTCTCTTCATCTCCCTCTCTCTTTCTCCACATTTCTTTCTCCTTTTCTCTCTCACACACAACCACACATATATTCCACATTTATAAACACATTGATACACATTCTGTTTTCAGTATCTTCAGCGGAATCATTAGAAAGTCAGAAAAAATGTCTTTGCAGTCTTCATTCCAGACCTGTGTGTTCTGAGTTAAAATTCTGCTGAGGTCAACTTCATCTTTTATCTCTCTAGATTTTGGTAGATTAAGATACCAGTCACATACTGAGGTTGATATATGATCAACTAACACCCTTCCTCTTCAAAATAGCTACCTGTGTTTCTAAATTAGAAATAATTATTATTGTTCTCATTATGGCGGTTGATTTGTAGAATCATTTGATCAATGGACTAAATGCTTTGTAGTATTTATTCTGGATCTTTATGGTCTGAGTTCAAATCCTGCCAAGGACAGTTTTGCCTTTTATCCTTTCGGGGTAATAAAATAAAATACTAGCTTTGATGGCATTGACTAATTCCCTTCTTCTCTCAAGACTGGTGGCCATGTGCCTAAATGAGACGCCATTATTATTATATTTTATTATATTTTATTGCTGTTGTTTCGCTCTGTGTCAGTTCCGGTTGAGTAGTCTTATAAAGAGACTCTAACCATGACCATTCTGTCTTTAGTTGTCTTTGTTTTCCTCACACAGTATTTAGGATTACATTATCTAATCTGGTCTTGTTTTAACAACCAAAGAATTTGAGAGTGGTTTAACTGCCGTTTCCAGCAAACCTAGTGAACATATCGAGGCACTCTCACTGGTTCAATTATCATTATTGACAGAATCAGTAGAGTACCAGAAAAAAATGCCTTGTGTTGTTATTTGTTCCAGTTCTCTTTCTTCTAACTTCATAAACCACTGAAGCCAGCTTTGCTTTACATTGTTCCAGGGTTGGTTAAATAAAGTACCAGTTAAATACTGGGGTAAATTTAATCAACTGACACCTTGCCCCAAATTTCAATTCCTGTGCCTATGCTAGAAATGATTGTTATTATTAAATGCTGAAAGAAGGCAACAAGCTGGCAGGATTATTAACATGCTGGACGAAATGCTTCGCGATTGTTTACTTTTAGAATGACTTGGCAGTGTAGGTGTGATAAGCCTGATCTGGTCAGTTTGAACATAAAACAGGTAGAATATTTTGGCTGGATATGGCCATTTTAAATGCTAAAGGGTCAATGGGTTGGCTTAATTGTTAGAGTATTCGTCCAAATGCCATGGAGTATTTGTTCTGGCTCTTTGCATCATAAGTTCAAATCCCACAGGAGTAAACTTTGCTTTTTCTCCTTCAGGAATTAATAAAAATAAAGTAGCAGTCAAACACAGACCTCAAAATAATAAACTTTCCTTCCCCTCAAATTTCTGATCTTCTACCTATGTTAGAAATAATAATCATTATTATCAGTCAGTAGATGGTGGAATCAGTAGAGCAACCAACAAAAGGCCTTTTTTTTTTTATGAGTTTGTATCTGTTTGTGATATGTGGTGGGTAAATTGGCAGCAGATTTGTTTGGTTGTGTATTCCTTCTAGCTCTCTTCTGTTCTCTGGTCAATTTTTCCTTCCATCTTTTTGCGGCTTATGTATTAAATACCAGCCCTGTATTGGGGTTGATTCTTCTGTCTGTTTGTCATGTTTTCTATGGAAGACTAGGAATGGACATTGCTTGTATGATGGTGATACTCATTTACGAGCAGTTCATGATGTCAAAGCAAAGATACAATGACACACACATACACTCACACATCTATGCACATACTCACATACACACATACACAGAGAGAGAGTTTTCTTTCAGTTTCCATCTCACAAATCCAATCACAAGGCTTTGGTTGGTCTAGGGATAGAGTAGAAGACACTTGCATAAGATGCCATGCAGTGGGAATGAACCCGTGATTACATGATTAGGAAGCAAGCATCTCAACTTCACAACCACACCTGTATCTGTTATTCAAAAATGTAGTAATGTAAAAAATCAAAAAATCATAAAATGTCACATTCCATTATATTCAACAAGGGAAAGAGAAATAAAATAAAAATAAAATGATAAATAATCTTATTTCAAGTGTGATAAAAATATAATTTATCAGAAGATAATTTTAAATGTCTGATTGTCTGAGATAAGTTATTAATAAGATTACACAATATTTTGGTCTATAAACCTTTAACTTCAGAGATGAAACATTTTTTTAATATTTACATCTACATTATGTTTCGACCAGTTTCATATCTGATAGTCATCAAGCTGTTTTATTCTGAGTTATATTGCTTATTGCTGTTAATAAGATTTTCATTTTTCTTTTCTATTAACTCCAAGTTTAGAGATGAAAAGAATACTATGGTTTCCAGGGGCATGGCTTGCGTAGTTTAAAAGGTTAAGAATTTTCACTTTGAAACCGTGTGGTTTCAGGTTCAGTCCTACTGTGTGGCACCTTAGATAAATGTCTTCTCTTCTAGTCTTGGAGTTCCCTAATGCCATGTGAGTGAAATTTGGGGAAGTGAAAGATGTAAAGAAGATCTTTGTGTCCAGTGTGTGTGTGTGTGTGTGTGTGTGTGTGCATATTCTCCTCATCATTGTAGCCACTACCGTCACCACCGCTGCTGCTGCCACCACCGTTTTAGTGCCTCCTTTTCCATGCTTGCATGGATCAGAAAAAGCATGCTGTGTCAGAGTTTTTCCACAACAGGATGCTTTTCCTGTCACCAACCCCATTTGTATCCAAGTGAGATGATAGTCTCCCAATCAATTGACCAACAATCAACCTGGACATGTTATTCTTAGGGAACAAGAAATAGACATCATTTGGTGGTGGTGGTGGTTAACAACACACACACTCACACACAGATAAATAGATAAATAGTAAAATAAGGATTCAGATAGAATCAGGTACTTGAAAATATATGCACCAGGTAGGGTTGGATAAACCTGTGGTTCCGGCCTATGGTTGGTATGTATCAAATAGGATATTCTGGTTGTGTACACAGAGAAAAACCAACCCTATGAGTATTTAGCACCTAAGGGCTGGTCCAAAGCATGCATTACATTGAATTGTACGTTGTTGGTATACTCTAAAGCTGACAATTATCCCTTGTCTGTTATTATTCATTTGATTTTATATATATATATCATCACCTGCCAGCATAGGTTAGACAGTTTGATTGGAGCTGGTAAGTTGGAGAGCAACATCAGGCTCCAGCTGTCTGTTCTGGCTTGGTTTCTATGATTGGATGCCTTTCCTAATGCCAGCCACTCTACAGAGTGTACTGGGTGCCTCTTATGTGTCACTGACATGAGTGCCTTTTATATGTCACCGGCACAGGTGCCTTTTACGTGTCACTGGCATACGTGTGTGTGTGACCAACTGCCACACAGTTTCCATTTAAGAAACTCACTAACATAGCATTGGTTATTCCAGGGCTATAGTAGAAGAGACCAAAGTGCCATGTAGTGGGACTGAACTCATAACCACTTGGTTACAGAGTAAGCTTCTTAACCACACAGCCATGCATATTGACAGAGACTTTATTGTTTCAATGGCTATTGGCCTTGTCAGGATACCAGTGAAAATTCGAAGTTACTATTAAATAAAATTATTAAACTTAGCTGGTTATACTCCTATAGTAACCTTTTATTCATCCATCTCCTTTGCTCATTATTCCTGGGAGGGTCATGGAGGTAGACCCCTCAAGCACTTCCTCCATAGAGTCATATCAGATGCAACTGTCATCAGACTTTCCTGCCAGAGTCTCAAGTGTGACCAACTGAGGCTATGGATATTATCCAACCATGTCTTTCTTGGTCTACTTTCAGGTTGCTTGTCAACTGGCTTGACTTGGAGGATTTGTCTTGGAATTCTTTTCTTTAGCATTCTAATCACATCTGTAGTGCTGGAGCTATGACCTCTCAACATGGAGAAGTTAATGGTTATATCTAGAGAATCTCACTGATCTCTAAGCTATGCACCCTGTGGAATATTTTAATCTTTTTTATTAAGTTAATATTTTGTTTATTTTATGGTTATAAAGAAAAAAAAATCTGCTTTATTAACTCTATATATTACATGTATGTATGAGTTTGTGTGTGCATTGGTAAATGATATACTTATTAGCATTAAACTGACAAACTGGTGATTTTAAACAAAAAATAACTTGTATTTCATCTGATTTTCATTTTATAGATGTTCCCTTCTCAACTTCCACTTCCAGATTTTCAATGAGCCATTGATTGGACTATTAGAAACGCATAAACATGTTATTTTATAACATGTTGTAAAGTGATGCATGTTATAAAATAAATTAAGATGTATTTAAAAAAAAAAAGTCAGAAGGTTTATTGCAATAGTGACTGATTGATGAAATTTAACTGTCTTTTTTTTTTCTTTTTCAATGGAGAGCAAGAGTTTATATGGTTTTTGCTGGATCTCACCCCCTACCCTCAACATTCACTGGACTTTATAGAGTTAAATTTAGTTGTTGGTGTTATTTGACTAAATAACAGGAGCAGATATATGCACACACATGCAGACAAGTATGTGTACTGACAACAAGCATACATTTATAGACACACACACATATACGTGTGCACATACACACACATGCAAATAGACAGACACATGCACAGATATGTACACCTACTCAGACAAGCAAAGACCTTGTGCATCCATATACAGATGTATGCATAAAAACAAGCCCCCACTGATATATACACAAGCACAAGCAGATACATAGAGAGATATGTATATCTACTCAGAGAAGCAAAGATATCATACATCCACATACAAAAATATGCATACACACACACACACAGAGGCAGACACATTACGTATGCAGGCAAATACATCCAGAGCCATGTACAACTATTCAGACAAGCGAAGACCTTGTGTCCACATACAGACATACATGCATACAAGCAAGCCTGTACTCACACAAACACATACTATCAATAAACCATTTGGCAAACACTATCATGTTACACACATTAATTACAGTGACACATACACATTCATACACACATACATACATACATACATAACCAGTCAAATTCACACATACACACACTCACACAGTATAGTACCATTTAGTTAATAAAGTATTGTAAACAGCTATTGAGACTACTTAAATACAGATCCATTCATTAAATACGTTAGTTGAAGGTTTTAAAACTAATCAGATGACATAGAAATAGCTTGTGTGTGTGTGTGGTAGGGGGAAGTCTTGCTGTTTGGTGTTTTTTTTTTAAACTTCTAAATGGAAAATAGCATAAATAAATAAACAATTAAAATAAATACATTAAATAAATTCTAAAAATATATATAAATGAAACATGTTGAAGTGTATACAAAGCAGAATGATGACCAAAGCTGTTAAATGTGTTGTTTACTATGACTATTTTTATTTATTTATTCATTTTTTTGGTGTATACCTAAGGTTACATTGTCCACTGTGTTCGTCCTTCCTTCAAAATACTCAGGTATGATTAGAGAGAACTTGCTGCTATTTCTAGCAAGTTAATTACTCCATTAAAAAGATTTTATTTTTTGGAACCCAGGTCTACATTATCAAATAGGATCTCCCTTTCACAAGATCGTAGGACATGAAGTGATGGAGATTTGGCTGCTATTTCTAACAGGTGGCTCCCATTGACTTGTGTGATACCCATATAAATTTCTATCTCCTGGTACTGTAGATTTTATACTGAATGGTTGGTCTTTCATTTGTTTAGTGGTCACAGCCATTAGACTGCAACCATGTTAATGAATTGCATTTAATGATTTCAGTTTTATTACATCAGCCCCTCTAATTATCCCCTGTCAGTACTTCTTTCAGTCTTGCACTCATGCTGGCATGGCTGAATGGTTATAAGTAATTTGTTTGCTAATCATGAGGTATCAGGTTCGATCACAGTGTGAGGCATCTTGGGTAAATATCTTTTATCATAACTTGAGGTTGATTCATGTCTTGTGACTGAAACTGTTGGAGCACTCATAAGATGGATTTTATCTGTGATTCAAAAGGATCATTCATACCACACTGATTCTCCTTCAATATTATATTTAGGGTACATGTGTCTGTGGAATATTCAGCCACTTTCATAGTAATCTATCCGTTTTTGCTGTCCAATATTCCTGAGAGTGTCATGGGGTGAGGTGGGAGTTTTTTAGAGTTCTCAAATACCTTCTCCATAGGGTTCTGTCAGAAGTAGCCATCATTACACTTTCTGCTTATATTCCAAAACATAACCAAATGAATTGTAAAGACCTTGTCTGGTCATGAATGACCATGGGATTACACCTAGAATGTTCCCCTCTCAGGCATGTATCTGGACAAAATTGTGGAAGACTAGCAGTAATTCATGCATGCCAGCCTCCCTTCTCCACACCACTGACGTTATCCAAGGGAAAGGCAAATGCTGATACAGCTTGGCACAACTCATTTCTAAAGCTGAGTGAACTGGAGCAACATAAAATAAAGTGTCTTGCTCAAGAATACAACACACAACCTCGTTCAGTAATCAAACTCACTACCTCATGACTGTGAGCCCGACGCTGTCACCACTGAGCCAGATATTATCCAACCATCACATTCTTGATCTGTTCCTAGCTCTCCTGCTGGTTGCCTCAGCTTGAAGAATCTGTCTCATGATTCTTTCCTGTAACATTCTGACCACATGTCTATAATACTAGAGCTGTGACCCCTCAATGTGGAGAAGTAGCAGCTCAACCTGCAGGGACTCCCTGATCTCTGAGCTATGTACCCTGTTGAGTAATGTTACTCAAGAGATCCTTCAGAGGAACTCCATTTTAACCCCTTCTATTCACTTTCAGTCATTGCCTTATATTCTTGACCATAAGTGATGACAAGCATGTAAACCAAACTGCAGATGGCAAATTTAATTATTTTACTAACCTCCCCTCATTTGAGAGTGGAATCTTCAAGCTAGTTCATTATTGTGCCAGCACCTGCAATTCTAGCATCCATTGTAATTCCATGAGGATTTCATTTTGAACACTCATTGCTGAAACTGATGGAGATGTACAAAAAATAAACTTAAATTTTATCTCCAAGCCATCCTTAGTATTTTAACTGTTACTTATTTTACCGACCATGTGAGGTGAAGCAACTTAGCTGATCTAGGTTTAATGGGGACTTAACTAGTTTGGAACCAAACACCACAAGGTATTTTTGTTTGACAAATTAATTCTGCTATCTTGAGGTGATGTGCACACACACTCAAACTCACCCACCCACACACATGCTCATCTGACAAGTTTCCACATAGTTTCTGTCTACCAATCTCTCATGCAACATTGGAACCAACCTTAAGGTCATCTTTTACTTAAGTCATTATACATCACACTAAATTAGTGATTCTCAATCATTTATTTCTGTGTACTTTTTTTCCCAGAATTCAGAATATCATTTCCTCCTTTCCAATATTTTCTGAATCAAAAGTGTACATTTTGAATTATACGACAGGGTGCTGAAGATTTCCTGGCTTTGTGTAAAAGAAAATACAGGAGGATCAGTTAATTATGATTTTATTCAACATATTCCCCTCTCAGATTTACAGATATATTGCAGCAGTCCTTCAGTTTTTTTAAGCCCTGTAAAAGAAGTTGGATGTTTAGGCTTCCCTCCAACCAGGCCTTTCGTGATACCCTTAAAGCCAGGAACTTTTCAGCACTCCCTTGTGTGTGTTTGTATGTATATATATGTATATATGTATATATACACACACACAATAGCGAAACTCTTTATTTTTTTTATTCCACATTTCTACATACATGCTTTTATTTTGCTTATTTTTATAATGGAGTTTTACAAATTTAATAGCAATAGAAAATGTCAATGGGTTTTACAACATGAATAAAAAGTAGCTTTTTATTATTTTTTTTTGTTGCATTCATAACTAATTACTTAACAAATAAAAGTTACTGATGCATATTTCAGTAAATAAAAAGTTCAATAGAATGCCAAGGTTATTTTAGTTCATTTTACTCTGGTGTACATTACAGTTATAATGAGAAACCTGTGATTGTTCCTGTTGTTTGCTTTGCCAATATTTTAAAGGGCCCAGCGAGGATGAATTTTTTAACTGATAAAATAACACATGGTATTAATTATATATTTGCATTTTGGCGGAGGGGAGTTTTTGATGTTTCAAAATCCATTTTTTAGGGTTTTTGAGATGAAAGGGGTGGGAGTGTATGAAAAGGAAAGGCAGAGGAAGAAGAGTTTTACTTCTCCTTTTGGTGCAGGAACAGCTGTGTATTTAAGAAGCTCACTTCACAACCTCATGGATTCAGGTTCAGTTTCATTGTGTGGCACCTTGGACAAATGTCTTCTACTGTAGCCTTTGGCTAATGAATCTCTGTGAGTGAAGTTGGTTGATGGAAACATATATTGGCATGGTATGGCTGTGTAGTAAGACACCTAAGTTTTAATATCATCTCCTTTGAAACAGTCTCCGTGCATGACAGCACACTGGTCCCAGCTTTCTTGCCACTTTTGAAGCACCTGTGCCACTCGAAACATTGCATATGACACATTGCCTCATTGCCATAAGCTGGCCAAAGCAATGTCTCTGTAGCAGACTTCCCAAGTTCAACACAAAATTTCACGTTGGCTATTTGTTCCAATTTCCTGTCCATGACAAAAATCGCAGACCACAGCATACATGTGATCACAAAATCCCAAATTTCACAACTTGCAAAGTAAACACAGCAATGTCACTCAGCACACTGCATCATGAAGGTCACTGCTAGCCTATCACTGCCCACTGAACTGTGTGCTGCCATCTGTTGGCACTCTACATAACTAGTTGAGGAACTTTTTGATATCATTTTGTAGTAACGTTAATAAGTTGATGTGGCTGATATATTTGTAAACAGTTGTAGGAACACAGTGAAAAATACTCATAAGTTTAGCTGAGTAAATGTTTTGATAATCTTTATATTTATTTTTTTGAAAAGTTTTCAAATATTCTTGAAATGCCATCTGATTAACGTCTCTTCATTGGGAAAACTTCAAGCAATCAACTTTGACAATAACAATTATGTCTTTATATATGTGTTTGTGTGTCTTCGGACTGACCAAGCTGGACTTGCTGTGGAATAACAATGGAGTTGCTCTTCATACAATTGAGCAATTTGTTGTAGAAGCCTGTAGACAGATGAAGAAATAATTCTGTGAAATGTAACCATTATACATGACATTCAAATAAAGTTTCCAATTAGAAAATAAATTTAACCCCACCTCTACCGACCAGCATTTTTATTTCTTAGGATTTTAATATGTATAAAATAATGCTGAAGCACAAAACATTTTTCTTTTTATTTCTTTTAACTTAAATAAGGTTTTAAATCTAAATAGAATTATTAAATTCTTCAGAGGTAATTGTTAAAAATTTTGATCAGATTATTGGTGGTTTATGTCAACAATAATTATGTGTGTTCTGGTTCTGTTCTTCGTGTCTTTTATTTCTATTGAGTTAAACCATTCCTGTTTTTCACTGGCATCTAGAGATGCTGGTATTGGTCAATGTCAGTGAGATTGATTCAGTACCCCTACCCCATAAAACAAAAAAAGCAATAGAGAGATATATGGATGCTAAAGTGGAGAAGGAGTAAAAGTAATATTCAACATTACAAGCAAACATAGGGTGTGAGTGGGATTTCAGTAACTGTTGTGAGAATGTCCATTAGTTTTCTGCTCCCCATTCTTCTCCAATAAGGGAATAATAATGCGTTATAATTCACTTGCTTTCCATCTATAATTTCTGATGGCATATTAACAAACTCCCACGTTTTTAATTTGATTTTTTTCACTGTAAAAAACCCTACCTCAAAACATTGCATTGTCATTTCTAACATGTCATACCATCATACCATTTCCCTCACATGGTCCACACTTGTACATTTCCCCCCCATGTTACACAATTGTGTGTGTGCGTTTGTGTATATCCTGCATTGTTGGATAAATATTCTTTATTTGTGGGTTGAAGGAATCTCTTAACAGTTATCAAGTCTGCCACATGGGCATTATGATATAGATCTTCCTCTGTTGTGTTGGTAGCCCTGACAAAGTTGTAATACCATGTTTATGACCTCTCCATTTTTATAATATTATGTGCTTTGTATACTTATTTTCAACACCTTAGAATAAAATTTAGAGAAGCAAGACACACAGAAATACAGCACAGATTTAAACTATACGACTGTTAAGAATTAGTGTTGCACTGGGATGAAAAGCTGCTCCCAGCACTCAGAGGCATTGAAAAGGTCAATAGACTGACAATAATAGTGACTTTTCAAGGCAAGGAACAATTCTTGGGAGTCCCTGAAATTCCAACATCTTCAGGACAACAGCAAACCATGGCTGTTTACCAAGCAGTGGAAAAGTGGGGCATAACCGACACAATTCAGGCACTTTGCTGTGATATGACAGCAAGCAACACAGGTTGAGTAAATGGTGCCTGTTCAAATCTAGAAAAATTATTCAATTGTGACCTGTTGTACTTCCCTTGCTGTCATCACATTTTTGATTTAGTTTTTAGGAGCAGCTTTGACTCACTGATGGGTGCAACTTCTGGTCCAGACAAAGCATTTTTCAAAAGATTTAAAGAAACCCGGACGAAACTCAACAAGAAGGTTTACATAGCTGGTAGCAATGAAGTGCCTGATGATGTCTGCTCTACCATTCTTGAATTTCTTGAACACCACCTTTCCATGCAGAAATCCCTTTGTCTGTCCTTGTTTGTCTCCTCTATGTTTAGCCCCTTGTGGGCAATAAAGAAATAAGAAGCAATTAAAGCACCTTATCAGGATTTCCAATTCATGCGTCAACTGATAAATTATCAGGGTATTGATCCAGAAATCATTACGGCTGCTGCAAAAAAAATTTTCCAACGATCTCTGGTACTTAGTTCTTGAAACTGTGGCTCTATCCATCTTTGATGACAATTTTCCAAGAGAGGTGAAAGCAAATATCACTCGAAAGAAAAAAATCAACTGAAGAATCAACTAAATTCTGCACCAAAATGACTTTTCTTTCTTTACAAACATAGGGTTTTTGTCTTTTGTAACTCCTGGTATGAAAATTTCTTCATGAGATTTTCTATCAGCATTGATTTCCTCGACAAAGACCCATCAACATGGCAGGATGATCCTACTTACAAAAGTGGACTTGAAAAACTTGAGAAGACAAGTTGTTGTGAATGATGTTGCAGAAAGAGGTGTCAAACTCATTCAGGATTACAATAACATTCTCACAAAAAGATGAAACTGAGAAACAATTTGTTTTACAGATCATTACCGAAAACTGTAAAACATA